>NC_072417.2:4848484-5151515 GCF_028858775.2 Pan troglodytes
TTTGGCCCATGGTAGTTATACACTCCCATTGAGTCAGGGGCCACTTCTATGCACACAGGAGGTGCTAAAAATATGCTGTTGACTCATTGCCTCTAAGAGCAGAAGAAATGCCAAAAGTATAGGACAAGAGGCAGAAAAGCACACGGAAAAATGTCGTAGGGCAGTCCTCTGAGGAAGTGTTAGATCCCTTTGAAATCTGTCCAAACACTTTCTTGTGCTGGGGAAAGTCAATTACATATTTCAAGCAACCCCACATGTCATACGAGTATCTTGTACGTGTTTGTGTACTCGTGTCTGTGAACTTACATCTCAGACTTCAACTTCTCGCTCCCCACCCTTATCAATGACTGCCTGCATGGCCTTGGGCAAGTTGCTTTCCCTCTTCAAAGCTCAGTTTCTGCATCTATAAAATGGACATAATGCTACCTACCTCATGGGGTTAGTGATCACATTTAAGGAGCTAATATGTGGAAATTGCTTACACAGTACCTATCACATAATAAGGGTTTAATAAGTGTTTGATGTAATTGTTTTGATTATTACTAGTATTACTAAAATAATAATTACTACAATAATAATGATTCTTATTCTCTATATTAGTATTATCTTTGAAAATGGGCATGGATTATGTCTATGTAACACTTTTGGCACAATATCTAGCATTATATCACACACAAATTAGAGAATTCATGTTATTAAGGATGAAAAAATATTTTTACTGACCCTTAAATTCTTCGTAAGTAACTGCAAAAGAAGCCATTATCCCAACACATGAAATAAAAAAAAAAAATTCAGTTCCTCTGGAGTTTGTTTTTGGAGGTAGCCACAGGATACCTAATTTTTTTTTCTTTTCAGAGAGACCGAGGGGCTCACTAGGTTGACCAGGCTGGTCTTGAACTCCTGGTCTCAAGCCATCCTCCCACCTCAGCCTCCCAAAGTGCTGGGATTACATGCATGAGCCACCACATCCAGCCTACCTAAAATATTGAATGCTGTTAATAAATCTCCTGAGGCCAGCATAAGAAGGTGATGGGCAAAACTAATGCAGGTATGTTTTTCTGGCTTTTTCATGTATTGGGCCAAACTTTGAAAAGCACTTACTATTAATGGCTAACTTGCAAAATTTGTGATTTATTAAAAGCAGATTTTAATTGTTTTACCTAAAAATAATAGGCCTCTGATCTGCCAAAGATGAATATTTAATTTCTAGGTGTTCCCCACAATACCTAGAAACATCAGTGGAATCGAGTATTAAACACTTTAGAACTATTCTCATTAAAGTTCTTTAATATATAATACAGCAAAAGAAAAGTTTCTTTTCTAAAGGCTTCTCTATACTTTTTTTAATAGTTGAATTTCATTTCTGAAGGCTCCTAAAAAGAATAGAATTTAGATCTTTATTAAAGAGGAAATATATTTTCCATGTTTAATTTAAATGACATTCCATCAGTCATTTGCAATCTTAGCCTACACGGAATTTCTTTTTTTGGTAGTTTTTATGTTTGGGCTTTAGGAGGGGATTCCCAATAATCTCTATATAAATATTTCTAATCGCTATATAAATATTTTAACATTTCAATGTAAATTAGTTTTTTAAAGCTATTTTATCCATAAAAATAATAAATTTGCATGGCTGAGGGTGAAATAATGTGTTACCAGGACCCCTCAGTTTTGGGGGTTGTGAGTAGATCCCATCTTCAAGTTCCTCCACCCAGCCCAAGCCTGGCTCAGGGCCTCCTCCCCCATTTGCCAGGAACCACCATCCCCAGGGATTCTATGTGCCCTGCCTGACCAGTGTTCTCCATCAGAGTTTACCAATCTTTTGTTCATTCCCTCAGAGCACAGCTAAGCAAGAGTACACTAATTTGAAAATTAACTCAAGCAAATAGAGGAACAATATCCCCAACACATTGCATTTTAACATAGGGTTTCCTGGACACACTGTTTCAACCCAAGAGTTGGGCTAATAGTAGGAGTTCCATCTGCTAAAATACGGCTGTCAGCTTCAGAGGGAAATTCATGAACGTCTTCGTAGTTTGTTTTTACGTTTCACTTGGCACTGTTTCTAAAATTTCCTCTGAAGCCAAAAAATAAGTTATTTCCCAGCACACTGGGCACTTTTCATTTATCATTGGATTGATTTTTGTAACTTGCAGTAGGAGCTGAAATCGACCAGGGGGTTCTTATCCAACAGACAGCAGCAAAACTCTTTGTGTATCTGCGTTCCTTTCAACAAGCGTGACTTCCTCAATGACATCATTCGTGAGCGTAACACAGAGCTCAGCAATAACGTTTCTTCACTAACCCTACCAGGTATCCAACATAGGATGTTACTTCCTTTCACTGTTTTCCGACTCCTGGCAGATATTAATCATTGGGATTTGGGAACAAGGAAATAGAATTTCTGAGAATGCTTGGGAATTCCCAAGTTCATATGATTTTCATAACACTTCACTTACAAGTTTTTGAAAAATAATAAGTGACTATAATAACAAGCAAATAGTCGTTTTTTTCTGTAACAGGATTATATGAAAAGTTTTAGTAGTCTTCTGTTTTTAAAAGATATGATAACAAATGATGATTTCTTATTATTAGGAGCCAACATATTGTAACAAGATTCTAAAATCCAATAGCATTAATAGAGAAAACATTAAAAAGAAATGAATATTATCACAAAATAAATGCTAAAGAAAAGTCCTTTAAAGATTGAAAGGTAACACCACAAATACTTAATGCTTTAATCGTTGTTTACATGACATTGTTAAACAAGGCATCAATCATCCCCTCCAATACCATTTAAATAACATAACATTCTGATCTCCTGGCAAGATGAATAGCACTAGAAAGAAGCAACTGTCAAAATTGCCGATTTAAGGGCATATTTTGTTTCTAAAACTTGGCATTTCTTAGAAAACCTCTCATAGGATTTGTAAAACATATACTATGCCTAGGAACACATTAATATTTATTTGCAGAAATGGTTCACTGTTAGCAGTGGACAAGGTCATGAACACACACTTGTAACACAGCAACAGATACAAGAAAGTCTGACTGAGGCTCCTTTACTGCTCCTGTCCTGTTCACCTTAACTTTCATCTCCACATGTCAGTGCTTCCTCATCTTGCTTGACTTGAAGTCAGTGCATTTCTTCAAGCCAGTAAGTTCTCTATACTGACTATTAAGCTGTAATTTTCACAGGAAAATTAGAATGTTCCTTCCCATTTTCCTAATTTCTCAACTGATTTTTCTCAGAATTCAGAATCCATAAATATTGAAATGCCAGGAGAGAATTTCCAAATGGAAATGCTGTTCCCTTCGTCCATTTTCAGAAGAAACCGTAGGATAGTGTTATCCTTCTCTTCTCCAATTTTTTTTTCCTGCAAACTTATGGTTATCACCTCTTTAAGTGAGTAGCTCATAATTTTGCCTCCCCTGCAAATGGTCCCAAAACAGTGAAGTGGGTCCTCTTTAGCTGTGTCTTTAGTACATAATCCTGCATTTCTGACCATATGCAGGGAGTGTGACCCAGGGAAGGATCCCTGACTCAATGGGATTTCTCTTGCTGTCTCTAGAATTTGAACACTGGAACCCAGACGTACAGAGGCTGGGAGCCATCGTGGTGTGCTATATTGATGACGGCAGCAGTGGGTGGTGTGGGGGCAGTTAATTGACAGCTACCTGTTGCTGACATCCCAGGAACTGCCTGAACCTCCTCTTTCCCAGTCATAAGATATCTAAGATTCTGCAGTATTCTTCATTAAATCCTAGCATGGTTTAAGCTAGCCAGAATTAGGTTCTGTTGCTTTCAATCAACAGAACCTTAGCTAATACGTTGTTATTTCCTGGTCTTTGTTCCTTTAATTTTCCAGGAAAAGAAGGGAAAATGGCTTATTGGTTTTAAAAAGAGACAAGGGACAACATACCATTTATGCAAAATTTAGAAGCACTCAAAGGAAACTCTGGAAAGTTCCTGAGACATACCTAGGTAGGATCAGCATAAAACTTGAACAGTGTATCTAGATCATGGTTGCCATGGTTGCCTTGACACAATGAACATCTGTATCAAGATCATATTTTCTTGGTGGGACAGAGAGAAGCACAAGGCGGGACTCACATTTACAGTAATCCTTGTTTTCCAGGGACCATACAACCCAGTTTGTCCAGAGCTGTTCATCTTAAGTTTGTTATCCCACCATAATTATAAATAGAACCTCCTTTTTCTCTCAAGAATATCCCACTTTGGATGATAATTTCTGTGACTACCCATTAAGAATATTTAATAACTATAGAAAACTGCTTCTCTATATTTTTTGTATGTTTGAAACATTTTATAACAAAAATATCTTTAAAGTTATCACCTACACAGAATATAGCTGCCAAATGCTCCTACTCTGCTATTCTAACCATGAATCCCTCTGGGGCCCCTTCCTCCTACGGCGCTTGTGAGGATGAAATGAAATAAGCTCTATGAAGTGCCCAACAGTGACCAACACTGAATAAAATACAGCCACCATAGGTGGCCTTCCCTTATGTTCACCAAACTCCTGATAAGTTATTCGGTGATGTTTTAATCTTAATATTTTATGTAGATTATACATTCATCTGATTCAAAATGCAAAAGGTACAAAAGCGTATACAGTTAAAAGTTTCCCAACCCACTACCATTTATCTCCCTGGAGGCAACTGTTTCCAGATTTTTGAATATCCTTAAAGAATATCATATGTATGGAAAAGAAAGATTATATATTTATATGCATCTGTGTATGCATTTTCCTATGAGAGGCTCACAAAGTCTCCTTGAAGAGATATCATTATTACAAATACCCCTCAATTTACAATAGGGTTATATTCCAATAAACTTATGAAAATATTGTAAGCTGAAAATGCATTTAATACACTTAACCTACTAAACATCATAGCTTAGCTCGGCCTACCTTAAACACTCACATTAACCTACAGTTAGGCAAAATCATCTAACAGAAAGCCCATTTTATAATAAAGTGGGCTTTGAATATCTCATGTAATATAATGAATACTGTACTGAAAGTGGAAAACAGAATGGTTGTATGAGTACTCAAAGTACAGCTTCTGCTGAATGTGTATTGCTTTCAAACTATCTTAAAGTTGAAAAATCGTAAGTCAAAATATTCTAAGTCAGGGATTGTTTGTACTTCTACTTTACATGATGAAATTGAGCCTTGAAAAGATTAAGTGACTCGCCCAAGGTCACACTGGCAGTTAAATAGTGAAACTTGGATCCAAATTGTTCAGTCACTACATGTATTGTCTTGAAATTTGAAAAAGTGGAAGAGGAATTAAACTACTAAATTGAAGGACTATTTTAGGCATAGAAGAAGCAGATGCCTTCATGTCCAAGTGATTGTGAAAAGCCCACTTGCCCCAAAATATGTCTCCTGGTGATATGAAATTCCACCATTTCAGATGTTTACCTGGGGATTTAGAGTAATCTGCTGTTTTCCTAGAGCTCCCCTAAAATAGAAATAGAAAATTTTGGAAGGCTAAATATATGCTAACATTGGAAAACTCATTTTCTCCCCTTCGTAAGGCAAGGTACTGAAGGAGGGGGCCCTACGGGCTGTGCAGGGACATCCTGGAGGCATGGGGAGAAGAAACTGAAAGGCAAGTTTGTATGGAACAAAGAATACCGATCTCAGGATTCTCCCTTGAACCTGCCCTAACTTTGTTCAAATAGACTTAGCCACTGACCTGCTGTCAAAAGACCACAGCCAATCTGACTTGTTTTCAATATAATGATGAATATTGATTTGGTCCCTTCATCCAACATTCTCAGCTGGATCTCTTTTGACCAAGGATATACATTACTAGGTGAGTACAGGCAGTTAATTCTTCCACACGGGACTTCGGAGTTTCTGAGTTAACCAGAATCACCCACCTTAACATCTGCCAGTTTATACCCCAAGTCCTGACCAGTGCCCCCTACCTGCTATGCCTCATGTTTTCAATAGAGCATAAAATCAGAAATGAAAGATGAAACATCATAGCCAATATCACAGAAATACAAAGGATCCTAAGAAACTGCTAGGTATAATTACACACTAACTAATTGGATCATCTAGAAGAAATGGATAAATTCCCAGACACATAAAACCTACCAAGATTGACTCATGAAGAAATTTAAAAATCTGAACAGACTAATAGCAAGCAAGGAGGTTGAATCCGTAAGAAAATGTCTCCTATCAATGAAAAACCCAAAACCAGATGGCTTCCCAGATTAATTCTACCAAATATTTTAAGAAGAACTAATACCAGTCCTTCTCAAACTCTTCCAAAAAGCTGAAGTGGAGGGAATACTTCCAAACTCATCTTACAGGGCCAGCATTACCCTGATTCCAAAGCCAGACAAGAACACTACAAGAAAGGAAAATGACAGGCCAATATCCTTGATCTACATAGATGCAAAAATCCTCAACAAAATCCTAGCAAACCAAATTCAATAGCACATTGAAAGAATCATTCACCATGATCATGTCATGGTTCAACATAAGCAAATCAATACATATAATATACCATATTAGAAAAATAAAGGATTGAAACTATATGGCCATCACAATAGATATAGAAAAAGCTTTTGACAAAATTCGAAACCCTTTCATGGTGAAAAAAAAAAACACCCAACAGATCACGTATTGAGGGACTGTATCCCAACAAAATAAAGGCCATATATGACAAACCCATAGCTAACACCATGATCAATGGTGAAAAGTTGAAACTTTTCCTCTACCATCAGGAACAAGACAAGGATGCCCACAGACACCACTTCTCAGGGTAATTAGGCAAAAGAAAGAAATAAAAGGCATCTTAATAGGAAAGGAAGAAGTGAAACTGTCTCTACTGACGGCATGATCTTGTTATATATAGAAAACCCTACAAACTTCACTAAAAAAAGGTTAGAACTCAACACAAAGAAGGGAACAATAGACACTGGGGGACTCCAAAGGTGGGAGGGAAGGATGGTGGGAGCAAGGGTTGAAAAACTACCTATCGATTACTATGCTCACTGCTTGGGTGGTGGGATCATTAGAAGCCCAAACCTCAGCACCATGCAATATACCTGTTTAAGAAACCTGTACATCTACGCTCCCGACTCTAAAATGAAACATGCAATATTTAAAAAACAAAAACAAATAAATAAAATTTGAAAACTGTTAGAACTGAACTGATAGGTGATATCAGTAAAGTTGTAGGATACAAAATCAACATATAGAGCCTTGAACACAGCAACATCCAGCTGTCTGACACGAAAGTCTCAGGGGCAATAAAACCTCTATATGAACTCAGAAACAATGAGCTAAGTTGTGTTTATGTCTGAAAGGATGTTAATAACTTCATTCATGTTACATCAGAGCCAACCGAAAGAACCAACAGGAAACCTGTACCCAACAAACAGAAATGACAAGATGAAGGGAAAGCAGAGGTAAGGGATTACCTTAGAAAGGGCAAGTGATTAGCTCAATATACAATACAATGTTTGCTCCTGAGCCAAAAATTTGTACAATAATTTGGATATTACTTGCACAACCAGAAAAATCAGCCACTCATTAGGAAAATGTGTTTCTGTAGAAGTCTTAGGACTCAGCTATCTATAATAACATGAAAAGACAATATTTTCATCCAAAATGAGTATTTTTGTTTGTCTTGGCTTGTTATTCTAACGTCAACAGCCTCTAAATAAACTGTTGAAGTACATGATATAACCACCTCTTTCTCCATCTTTCCCATTGCTCCCATAGGGTTTCAGTTGTGCAATTTCACCATTAGCAAAGCTTTTTGCTGAAATCTGCCTTTTCAAAGGGAGAGTATCCAGAAACAGAAGATGCTGATCTGGGAGGCTCTTCCTAATAGAACTGCTGCTTCAGTTTAACTTGAAAAAGCCCACACCCAGTTCCTAATGACAAACATCTGAACACCGGGTCTTCCCCTGAGCAAGACCATGCTATGCCTCCTGCTCGCTCTGTTCTATAAGCAACCCACAGATTGCTCCCTGTGAAGAGGAGCCTGCCAGGGGAGCAGCATTCCACCAGACCCTGATTTAGCAAGATATTTCCATATCATTCCCCCAACCAGCTGGAAGTCCTCCACTGCTCTTGTGTAAAAATCTAACTCATCTCGCTGAATTTCCTGATTTAAAAGTCTAATTCATTTCACCAAAAGTGTGACAGAAGGAAACCAAGTACACCATCTCTCTCTTACCAAACCAAAGCTATTGCATGTGCATTCTGGGGGGAAAACATGGTCCAAATATGTTATGGAGGGGGTGCCAGCCCAGTGTCATCCTCTTACTATTGCCATAGGATCTTGGCTGATGGCATCAGAGGAAAAACAAGTTTATCGATTACTTTCAACCATTAAGCTCACTCCTCCATGAAAAATAAGTCACAAGTCCAATGTCTCTTATTAAAATAAGCACTGCAAAATATAAAGGAGTCACAGTTTTAAAATGGGACACACGTTCTCTAAGCAGTGAACCATGTTAGAGGTGCACTGTTTACATTGTATAAAGTCCCCTGGAGCCAGGGTTAGGAAGCGCATCTGTTCTTTGGTGTTCTGGGATGAAGGAGAAAGGAAAATGTGCTGCCAGAAGTGAGTGGGAAGGAGCCCATGAGATAAAGGAAGTAAATCCATTTGCTGATTGCAATAATAATGGTAATACACGAAGCTATACATACATACATACATACATGCAAATTTTCACATTTTTTAAAAAAAAGAACTTAAGGCTTCCACTCATGTAATCAGCCCTTATGAACTCTCCTGATTAGCTGCAAGGAAAATCTTCCTTTCTCCTCTTTCTTGCACCATCCTGGGCTCCCTTTTGACTTGTTTTTTTTTTTTTTTTTAACTTATAAACGATCAGCTCATATTCTGAAGTTTGTAGTCCCCTCCCGCCCCCTCTCTCTCTATACGGCTCATTTACATTGGTAGCTGTAGTGCTGCTGGGCATCCTCAAACCCACAAGTTTCCCTTTAATGTTTGAGCAGAAAAACATGATCATGCACTAGGCATCACTGTGCCACTCAAAATGCTTTTTTGTTTTTTTTTATTGCATCTGAGAGAAATCTCAAGGTTGCAAACGTGGAGTCAGAATTGTCTCCATGTGTCTCAGTGGGAAGAGTATCGTGTGAAGAAACAAGTTGATTCTACTGATCAAAAGGAATTTTTTTTCATATCAGGTCATCCTCCGAATGAATTTATATTACCGAGTGGAGGGTCAAATGAAGAAAATGGTCAAACAGCACCACCTAGAGCAAGAGCTGAGAAGTGCAGTGGAGCCGGGCTGTGTCAGGAAAGAAAAGCAAGCTGGGGCCTGGCTCAGCGCTCTCCCCTCTGCTCCTGTCTGCACGGAAAGATTAGGATGACAGTGGCAGGAAGCCTGTGCACCTAGTATGCATCACTTGAAGGGAACACACAGATTCCAGTAAACAGTTGGAAGGAAATGTTAATACCAGGCTCTGCTAAACAATATGAAATGACTCCTAGATGAGACAAGCGACTTTCATCAAAGTTCCCTGATACCTGAAAAGACAGCCCAGGGGATCCTGCACTACATGTGGTGTATGTAAATTAAGCGGGTTTTTTTCCCCTTTGTAATCAAGGCTCATACACAAACAAAATCACACTTTAGAAACGGCCTATTTCAACTTGTAACTAGCTTGCTTTCAGGGGCTCCAGGTCAAAAAGAAATAGAGCACAAAGACGCTTTCTCCTTAGGGATCATACACAAATTCACTCTGTCCGTTTCTTTCCCACATGGAGCAACAAAGCCGTCAGACCTCTCCATCCACACATCGGGTCCTTCCTGATTAAAGTGAGATAAATCACAGCCCTCTCTCTCTAGATGGCAGGCGACAAGAGGGGGATGCTTGCCTCAAGAAGTCCTCCCCATCCCTCTGCATTCATGCAAGCCCGAGCGGAGAGATGCAAGAAATTACGGATGCATTTTAATTCCCCAGACCCTGCAATTAAAAATGGAAATTTTTTGGCCACGCCTGTTGGCTCACGCCTGTAATCCCAGCACTTTCAGAGGCCGAGGTCGGCGGATCACCTGGGGTCAGGAGTTCGAGACCAGCCTGGCCAACATGGTGAAACCCTGTCTCTACTAAAAATACAAAAATTAGCTAGGAATGGTCGTGGGCGCCTGTAGTCCCAGCTACTCGGGAGGATGAGGCAGGAGAATCACTTGAACCCGGGAGGCAAAGTTTGCAGTGAGCCAAGATCGCACCACTGCACTCCACTCTGGGTGACAAAGGAAGACTTCATCTCAAAAAATGTTTTTAAAAAATGGAAGTGTTGTTCTTTCATTTGTAAATGTGTTTTGGTAAAAGAGGGGCAGTTTAAGCAACCCTTTCTATTGTCTACATTGTTAAAATTCATCCGACATGGACTCTTGACTCCGTTTTGCCTGGGCAGACCCAATTCAAGCATTTACAACAGCTATAACCTCCTCAAATCAAAAAGAGGAATCAGCATTATTGCTAAGTTCAAATAAGGTCTTGTTTTATTTCATTTTTATTTTTGAATGCAGCCATTCCTCCATGTGCTGTCATCAGGTAAGATTGTCAGTCCTGATTAGGTAAAGGTATTATTACAAAATGCAATTCTTAAAAATTCAGTGTCTAACTACACTTTTACTAAGCCTTTCCCCCTCCCCTATGTATTCTCCCTTAGACACCCCTTCTCAAATTTAAAATCACAGAAACTAAAATATGATGCCTAAAGAGAGCCTAGCGACTGCCCAGTCCTCTAATTTGATGAGTGGGAGTACTGAAGCCCAGAGGAGGTCAAGTAATTTGTTCCCAATGTCTTAGATAAGAAGAAAATGACCAGCTGGGAAATCCCACTCATGTCAAGGCAGAGGCACAGGGCCACAGACTGTGGTTGAATTGTGCCACACTCCTACATCCTTCTTTAGGAATCACAGAACATTCCTGTGTTGAGTCGGAGTCACTGACTTCCTTTTCAGGCTGATTGAGTTCTGTCCTTACAGGCTGCGACAAGAAGTTTTGGTATTATGCTACACCAAGACCATTTATCTAGTTCAAGAAATGCACAGTCCTTAGAGCCCAGCAACTTTCCCCATGTCCAGTAAATGTAGCTTCTCCATTAGAAGCTGTCAGAATGGAGCCTTCTGGCTCATCTTGATTTTGATTTGTGCAAGAATGCATGGTTGTGCTAAGACAGCTTTCCTAGCTGATACAGAGCGAAACTTTTTTCTCATAATCTATAAAAAAATTAAATTAGAACTTTTTTCTCATCATCTGTGAAAAAATATTAAATTAAATCTGGCTCATCTTGATTATGATTTGTGCAAGAATGAATGGTTGTGCTAAGACAGCTTTCCTAGCTGATAGTGAGCAAAACTTTTTTCTCATAATCTATAAAAAATATTAAATTAGAAGCATAGGGTTTATTTCATGACTTTTATCTTCCTGCAATTTTCTTGTGGGCATAAATGATTTGTTTTTATCCTGCCTGCCCCCCAATCCCTTTTCCAAGAGACTAAAAGAGTATCTAGTGCAAAGTGGAGACTCAAATATTTTTTAATAAACAGTGATCCCAGCCACCCAGTGCATGTTGCCAAATGCCAACCCCATAAATAATCAAACACATCATCTCATTCAGCCAATCAAAATCAAGTGCTACCTATTTTTTTACGTTTTCATAGCCCTTGGGCATCTGCTTTCTCAGCATTTCCCAAACTTGAGTCATTCTCATCCTGCCTTCCTAACTTTGATCTGTCAATTACCTCTACTATTATTTATTTCATATATTTTAAAATAGACCCACTTTTGAAACTTAAATACACGCCTTTTAAAAGGAAGCTTTCTTACTACTATACATCAAAAGCCATTATTACTTGTTCTAAGTACTCATAACAAGATGGTCACAACTATTAAAATTTACTAATGTGCATCCACATACTCTCTAAATTCATGGAGCATCTGCACACACTTTAAGAAACAATTCTGCATTACTCACTCAATTTTATTGACATCCTTCTGAGGCAGGACAAACCTTGGGCCCAAAGAATTGAGGTAGGAGTCCAAGCAAGTTGCCAGCCACATAAAGGCAAACCTTGGCTCGGAAGTCAGGACTACCAGCCCCTAGGTTATGGTTCATGCTCTTTCCTCTCTCTCCAGAACCTCCTATCTCCAAGTGTAGTTAGCAGCCCAGATGCAGCAGCATCCTCTAGAGACTTGTTAAAAATGCAGAAGCTCAGGCTCCACCCCAGGCCTATGCAGACTGAATCTGCATTTTAACAAGGTCCAGGTAATTCACGTGCACATTAAGTTTGAAAAGGCCTGGTCTAGATCAGCGGTTCTCTAACTTAGCAGCACATTAGAACCATCTGTAGAGACTTTAAAAATACCAGTGCCTGGGCTTCACCTCCCAGAGAATCTGACTTAAGTGTCTGGGGTTTGCCCTGAGTCTAGGTATTTTTAAAAACTCCTCAGCTTATACAAAGCTGGCAGGGCCGGGCACAGTGGCTCATGCCTATAATCCCAGCAGTTCGTGAGGCCAAAGTGGGCAGATTGCTTGAGTCCAGGAGTTTGAGATTAGCCTGGGCTAAAACCCCATCCCTACAAAAAAAAAAAAAAATACAAAAAGTAGTTGGGCATGGTGGTGGCACATACCTGTAGTCCCGGCTACTCAGGAGGCTGAGTCCTCACTTCAACCCAGGAGGTCACGGTCTGGTCAACAGAGCAAGACCCTGTATCAAAACAAACAAACAAGCAAACAAAAAATGCTAGAAGCTTACCAGCTAGGGAGGCCTGTAGAGCCAAGTTTTCCAAATGGGGCTACATTAGTTGTTCCAGAACTTTAGCTGCATCAAAACCACCTGGATGGCTTGTTCAGCTACAGAGGGTCTGGCCATGCCCCTAGAGTTTCCAGCTGAGGGTCTGGAATGAGGCCCGATGATTTGCATTTCTAACAATCTCCAGGTGATGCTGATGCTATGGGTCCAGGGACCACATTTTGAGAATCTATGCTAAATGAATCGGAGAAGACCAAAACTCAAACTTATTCCAAGAACTTTTCAAGGCCCACCTGCAAGTTGTAGTGGAAGTAAGCATCTAAGGGTGCACAAAAGTTTCACTGTAGACTAAGGCCTTTTACCTGAGCTCTCAAATGTTCACATTTCTCTTATCAACCTAAATAACAAACAGAGAGAGGCTCTCCACAAGAAAAAGATATTCGTTTGGAAACAGAGCCTTGCAATAGAAACAGGCAAGCCAGAGTAAACTATATGCATATTCACGGAGGTAAAGGAAGACAAAAGAAAAAATGAGGAAGATTATATGATCATTTGGAAATGATTATCCTTGGCTACAAAGATCAATAACAAAGGTGATGCCAGGCCCAGGTTGGACAGGCAGTTGTTGGGCAAATATCCTTCAGAAGCATTGTTGTGTGCAAAGTTGCAATGGGCTTTGTGCAAGATTGTGTTTTTTGCAGTCTTCTGTGATAAGTTTTTGTTATCAGGCATACAAGCCCAAGAATCCTTTATTGCATGGCCTTCCCTGGCTCTATTTGTCAGGGTTTTGGTTAGGGGAGGGGTATTTTCAACACTCTCAATGTAAAAAATGCCATAAGGTAGGTACCCCAATTGCTTGTTTCGTCTTCATAAAATAACTTTTCCACCCGAAGAAAGTCTACACATAAATTGTAAAAATACCCTGGCATGCAGTCCCTGGAAAAGTCTGGAGTCATTCTCAGGGTTCCCACCCAGGTGGGCAAGCGTAGCCACCACAGATAAACACAAAGTAGGGGTCCCCGATGGGGTTCAGCGGCAGGCAGTGGCCCTGGTTCTGATATTTGGCTGAAAACACAGCTCCTCTTTGTCACCCTCAGGACATTTCAGCTATTTCCTAGATAATAATCTCACTTCACCATGCACAAAACAGGCACATGATCATGTCACTCTGACCTGGTTTGAGTCCAAGGAGAATTTTGTTTTTAAAATAATTTAGGTTAGTAGATAAAATATGAACTTTGGGCCAGGAGTGGTGGCCCATGCCTATAATCCCAGCACTTCGTGAGGTCAAAGTGGGCAGATTGCTTGAGTCCAGGAGTTTGAGATTAGCCTGGGCTAAAACCCCATCCCTACAAAAAAAAAAATACAAAAAGTAGTTGGGCATGGTGGTGGCACATACCTGTAGTCCCGGCTACTCAGGAGGCTGAGTCCTCGCTTGAACCCAGGAGGTCACGGTCTGGTCAACAGAGCAAGACCCTGTATCAAAACAAAGAAACAAACAAACAAAAAATGCTAGCAGCTTACCAGCTAGGGAGGCCTGTAGAGGCAAGTTTTCCAAATGGGGCTACATTAGTTGTTCCAAAACTTTAGCTGCATCAAAACCACCTGGATGGCTTGTTCAGCTACAGAGGGTCTGGCCATGCCCCTAGAGTTTCCAGCTGAGGGTCTGGAATGAGGCCTGATGATTTGCATTTCTAACAATCTCCAGGTGATGCTGATGCTGTGGGTCCAGGGACCACATTTTGAGAATCTATGCTAAATGAATCGGAGAAGACCAAAGCTCAAACTTATTCCAAGAACTTTTCAAGGCCCACCTGCAAGTTGTAGTGGAAGTAAGCATCTAAGGGTGCACAAAAGTTTCACTGTAGACTAAGGCCTTTTACCTGAGCTCTCAAATGTTCACATTTCTCTTATCAACCTAAATAACAAACAGAGAGAGGCTCTCCACAAGAAAAAGATATTCGTTTGGAAACAGAGCCTTGCAATAGAAACAGGCAAGCCAGAGTAAACTATATGCATATTCACGGAGGTAAAGGAAGACAAAAGAAAAAATGAGGAAGATTATATGATCATTTGGAAATGACTATCCTTGGCTACAAAGATCAATAACAAAGGTGATTCCAGGCACAGGTTGGACAGGCAGTTGTTGGGCAAATATCCTTCAAAAGCATTGTTGTGTGCAAAGTTGCAATGGGCTTTGTGCAAGATTGTGTTTTTTGCAGTCTTCTGTGATAAGATTTTGTTATCAGGCACACAAGCCCAAGAATCCTTTATTGCATGGGCTTTCCTGGCTCTATATCTCAGGGTTTTGGTTAGGGAAGGGGTATTTTTAACACTCTCAATGTAAAAAATGACATAAGGTAGGTACCCAAATGACTTGTTTGGTCTTCATAAAATAACTTTTCATAAAATCTCTGTAAACGTGGAAATATCGACACCGCTATCTCTGTAAATGTGTAAACATTTACAACGCTATCTGTATAAACATGGAACTATTTACACCGCCGTCCCTATAAACATGGAAATATCTACACCGCTATCTCTATAAACATGGAAATATCTACACCGCAATCTCTATAAACATGGAAATACCTACACCGCTATCTGTATAAACATGGAAATATCTACACTGCTGTCTCTATAAACATGGAAATATCTACACCTCTATCTGTATAAACATGGAAATATTTACACCGCTGTCTCTATAAACATGGAAATATCTACAATGCTATCTCTATAAACACGCAAATATCTACATCACTGTCTCTATAAACATGGAAATATCTACACCGCTATCTCTATGAACATGGAAATATCTACACCGCTGTCTCTAGAAACATGGAAATACCTACACCACTATCTCTATAAACGTGGAAATATATACACCGCTATCTCTAAAAACATGGAAATATCTACACCGCTATCTCTATAAACGTGGGAACATCTACACCGCTAACTCTATAAACCTGGAAATATCTACACCGCTATAAGTATAAATGTGGAAATATCTACACCGCTATCTGTATAAACATGGAAATATCTACGCTATCTCTATAAACATGGAAATATTTACACCGCTATCTGTATAAACATGGAAATATTTACAAAGCTATCTCTATAAACATGGAAATATCTACACCGCTATCTCTATAAACATGGAAATATCTACACCACTATCTGTAAAACCTGGAAATATCTACACCGCTGTCTGTATAAACATGGAAATATATACAAGGCTATCTGTTTAAACATGGAAATATCTACACCACTGACTATATAAACATGGAAATATCTACACAGCTATCTGTCTAAACATGGAAATATCTACACCGCTGTCTCTATAAACATGGAAATACCTACACCGCTATCTGTAGAAACATGGAAATGTATACACCGCTGTCTCTACAAAACTGGAAATATCTACACCGTTATCTGTATTAATGTGGAAATACCTACACCGCTATCTGTATAGACGTGGAAATATCTACATCGCTATGTCTACAAACGTGGAAATATCTACACTGCTATCTGTATAAACATGGAAATATCTACACCGGTATGTGTATAAACGTGGAAATATCTGCACCGCTATGTGTATAAACTTGCAAATTTCTACACCGCAACCTGTATAAAAGTGGAAATATCTTCACCGCTATCTTTATAAACGTGGAAATACCTACACCGCTATCTCTATAAACGGGGAAATATCTACACCGCTATCTGTATAAACGTGGGAATATCTACACTGATATCCCTATAAACGTGTAAACATTTACACGGCTATCTGTATAAACATGGAAATATTTACACCGCTATCTCTAAAAACATGGAAAAATCTACACCGCTATGTCTATAAACGTGAAAATATTTACACGGCTATCTGTATAATCATGGAAATATTTACACCGCTATCTGTAAAAATTTGGAAATATTTACACTGCTATGTCTATAAAAATGGAAATATCTACACCGCAATCTCCATAAACAAAATATATCTACACTGTTGTTTGTATGAACATGAAAATATCTACACCGCTATCTCTATAAACATAGAAATAACTACAATGCTGTCTGCATAAACATGGAAATATCTACACAGCTATATGTATAAACATGGAAATATCTACACCGCTGTCTGTAAAAACATGGAAATATCTACACGGAAAGCTGTATAAACATGGAAATATCTAGACAGTCATCTCTATAAACATGGAAATATCTATACCGCTATCTGCATAAACATGGAAATACCCACACAGCTATCTGTATAAACATGGAAATACCCACACCGCTATCTGTATAAAGATGGAAATATCTGCACCGCTATCTTTATAAACATGGAAATATCTGCAACTCTATCTGTGTAAACATAGAAATATCTACACGGCTATTTGTGTAAACATGGAAATATCTGCACCGCTATCTGTATAAAGATGGAAATATCTACACCACTATCTGTAAAACGTGGAAATATCTACACCGCTCTCTGTATAAACCTGGAAGTATCTACAACGATATCTGTATAAACATGGAAATATCTACACCGCTATCTGTATAAACAAGGAAATATCTACACCGCCATCTGTATGAACATGGAAATACCTACACCGCTATCTGTATAAATATGGAAATATCCACACAGCTATCTCTATAAACATGGAAATACCTACACCGCTTTCTCTATAAACATGGAAATATCTACACTGCAATCTCTATATACATGGAAATATCTACACCGTCATCTCTATAAACATGAAAATATCTACACCGCCATTTCAGAAACATGGATGTATCTACACCGCCATCTGTATAAACATGGAAATATCTTCACCACTATCTGTATAAACATGGAAATAACTTCAATGCCATGTGTATAAACATGGAAATATCTACACCGCCATCTGTATAAAGATGGAAATATCTACACCGCAATCTGTATAAATATGGAAATACCTACACCGCTACCTCTATAGACATGTAAATATCTACACCGCTATCTCTATAAACATGAAAATACTTACACCACCATCTCTATAAGCATGGAAATATTTACACCGCTATCTCTATAAACATAGAAATAACTACACCGCCATCCTATAAACATGGAAATATCTACACTGCCATCTATATAAACATGGAAATATCTACACAGACATCTGTATAAACATGGAAATATCTACAATGCCATCTGTATAAACTTGGAAATATCTACACTGACATCTGTAGAAAGATGGAAATGTCTACAAAGCGATCTGTTTAAACATGGGAATTTTTACACCGCTACCTGTATAAACATGGAAATATCTACACCACTATCTGTATCAACATGGAAATAACTACACCGCAATCTGTATAAACATGGAAATATGTACAATGCTATCTCTGTAAACATGAAAATATCTACACAGCTATCTGTGTAAACTTGGAAATATCTACACCGCAATCTGTGTAAATTTGGCAATACCTACACCGCAATCTGTGCAAAGATGGAAATATCTACACCGCTATCTCTGTAAACATGGAAATATCCACACCGCTATCTGTATAAACATGGAAATATCTACAGCGCCATCTGTATAAACATGGAAATATCTACACTGCCATCAGTACAAACATGGAAATATCTACACAGCCATCTGTATAAACATGGAAATATCTACACCGCTATCTCTATAAACATGGAAATATCTACACCGCTATCTGTATAAACATGGAAATATCTACATCGCTATCTGTATAAACAGGGAAATATCTCCACCGCTATCTGTTTAAACATGGAAATATCTACACCGCTATCTGTATAAACATGGAAATATCTACATCGCTATCTGTATAAACATGGAAATATATCCAAAGCTATGTGTGTAAACATGGAAATACCTACACAGCTATCTGTGTAAACTTGGAAATATCTACACAGCTATCTGTGTAAAAATGGAAATATCTACACAGCAATCTCTGCAAAGATGGAAAAATCTACACTGCTATCTCTGTAAACATGGAAATATCTACACCGCTATCCTTATAAACATGGAAATATCTATACCGCAGTCTCTATGAACATGGAAATGTCTCCACCGCTATCTGTATAAACATGAAAATATCTACACCGCTATCGGTATAATCATGGACATATCTAAACCGCAATCTGTATAAATATGGAAATATCTACACCGCTATCTCTATAAACATGGAAATACCTACACCGCTTTCTCTATAAACATGAAAATATCTACACTGCTATCTCTATATACGTGGAAATATCTATACCTCCATCTCTATAAGCATGCAAATATCTAAACCGCCAACTTCAGAAACATGGATGTATCTACACCGCCATCTGTATAAACATGGAAATATCTACACCACTGTCTGTATAAACATGGAAATATCTACACCGCCATCTGTATAAAGATGGAAATATCTACACCGCAATCTGTATAAATATGGAAATAACTACACCGCTATCTCTATAGACATGGAAATATCTACACCGCTATCTGTATAAACATGGAAATATCTACACTGCCATCTGTATAAAGATGGAAATATCTACACCGTGAGCTGTATAAACATGGAAATATCTACACCGCTATCTGTATAAACATGGAAATAGCAACACCGCTATCTGTTTAAACATGGAAATATCTACACCGCTATCTCTATAAACATGAAAATACTTACACCACCATCTCTATAAACATAGAAATATTTACACCGCTATCTCTATAAACTTAGAAATAACTATACCGCCATCTCTATGAACATGGAAATATCTACACCGCTATCTGCATAAACATGGAAATATCTACACAGACATCTGTATAAACATGGAAATATCTACACCGCCATCTCTATAAACATGAAAATATCTACACCGCCAACTTCAGAAACATGGATGTACCTACACCGCCATCTGTATAAACATGGAAATATCAACACCACTATCTGTATAAACATGGAAATATCTGCACTGCCATCTGTATAAACATGGAAATAACTACACCGCCGTCTGTATAAAGTTGGAAATATCTACACAGCCATCTGTATAAACCTGGAAATATCTACACAGCCATGTGTATATACATGGCAATATCTACACCTCTATCGGTAAAAACATGGAAATATCTACACCGCTATTTGTATAAACAAGGAAATATCTACACCGCCATCTGTTTAAACATGGAAATATATACAAAGACATCTGTTTATACATGGAAATATGTACACCGCTATCTGTATAAACATGCTAATAACTACAACGCTATCTGTATAAATGCGGAAATATTTGCACCGCCATCCCTATAAACATGGTAATATCAACATCGCGATCTGTATAAACATGGAAATATCTACACCATGATCTGTATAAACATGGAAATATCTACACCGTGATCTGTATAAACATGGAAATATCTACACCGCCATCTCTATAAACATGGAAATATCTACACCCCTATCTGTAAAAACATGGAAATATCCACACAGCTATCTCTATAAACATGGAAAAATCAACACCGCTATCTCTATGAGCATGGAAATATCTACACCGCCATCTCTATAAACATGGAAATATCTACACCGCGATCAGTATAAACATTGAAATATCTACACCGCTATCTGTATAAACATGGAAATATCTCCACTGCTATCTCTATAAACATCGAAATCTCTACAACGCCATCTGTATAAACATGGAAATACTTACAAAGTTCTCTGTATAAACATGGAAATATCTACACAGCCATCTACTTATCCATAGAAATACCTGTGCCGCCATCTGTATAAACATGGAAATATCTACACAGTCATCTGTGTATAGATGGAAATAGCAAGACCGCCATCTGTACACATATGGAAATATCTGCACCGCTATCTGTATAAACATGGAAATATCTACACCCCGGTCTGTATAAACATGGAAATAACTACACCGCTATCTGTATAAACATGGAAATATCTACACCGCTATCTCTATAAACATGGAAATATCTACACCATGATCTGTATAAACATGGAAATATTTACACCGCTATCTATATAAACATGGAAATATCTACACAGTTATCTGTATAAATATGGAAATATCTACACCACTATCTCTATAAACATGGAAATATCTACACCGCCATCTGTATAAACATGTAAATATCTACACTGCTATCTCTATAAACATGGAAATATCTACAATGCTATCTGTAAAAACATGGAAATACGTATACAGTCATCTGTATAAACATGGAAATATCTACACCACCTTCTGTATAAACATGGAAATATCTACAATGCCATCTGTATACGCATGGAAAAACTACACGGCAATCTGTGTATACTTGGAAACATCAACACCGCCATCTGTACAAACATGGAAATATCTACACCGCTATCTCTATAAACCTGGAAATATCTACACTGCGGTCTGTATAAACATGGAAATATCTACACCGGTATCTGTATAAACATGGAAATATCTACACCGGTATCTGTATAAACATGGAAATATTTACACCGCTATCTGTATAAACCTGGAAATATCTGCACCGCTATCTCTATAAACATGGAAATATCAACAAAGCCATCTGTATAAACTTAGAAATACCTACACAGTCATGTGTAGGAACATGGAAATATCTACACTGCCACCTGTATAAACATGGAAATATCTACACAGCCCTCTGTATAAATATGGAAATATCTACATAGGCATCTGTATAAACTTGGATATATCTGCACCGCTATCTGTATAAACATGGAAATACCTACACCGCTGTCTCTATAAACATGGAAATATGTACACCGCTATGTGTATAAACATGGAAATATCTCCAATGCTGTCTGTATAAGCATGGAAATATCTACACCGCTATCTGTATAAACATGGAAATATCTACACATCTATCTCTATAAACGTGGAAATACCTACACCGCCATCTTTATAAACATGGAAATACCTACAAAGTCATCTGTGTAAACATGGAAATATCTACTCAGCCATCTGTATAAACATGGAAATATCTACACAGCCATCTGTATATACATGGAAATATCTACACCGCTACCTGTATAAACATGGAAATAAATACACCTCTATTTGTATAAACAAGGAAATATCAACACCGCCATCTGTTTAAAATGGAAATTTATACACAGACATCTGTTTATACATGAAAATATCTACACCGCTTTCTGTATAAACATGCTATTAACTTCACCGCTATCTGTATAAATGTGGAAATATTTGCATGGCTATCCCTATAAACATGGTAATATCAACACCGCGATCTGTATAAACATGGAAATATCTACACCATGATCTGTATAAACATGGAAATATCTACACCGTCGTCTATATAAACATGGAAATATCTACACCGCCATCTCTATATACATGGAAATATCTACACCCCTATCTGTATAAACATGGAAATATCCACACCGCTATCTCTATAAACATGGAAAAATCAACAACGCTATCTCTATGAACATGGAAATATCTACACCGCCATGTCTATAAACATGGAAATACCAACACCGCGATCAGTATAAACATGGAAATATCTGCACCGCTCTCTGTATAAACATGGAAGTATCTACACTGCTATCTCTATAAACATCAAAATATCTACACCGCCATCTTTATAAACATGGAAATACTTACAGAGTTATCTGTATAAACATGGAAATATCTACACCGCCATCTGTATAAACATCCAAATATCTAAACAGCCATGTGTATATACATGGAAATATCTACACCGCTATCTATATAAACATGGAAATAACTACACCGCTATCTGTATAAACATGCAAATATCTCCACTGCTATCTCTATAAACATCGAAATATCTACACTGACATCTGTATAAACATGGAAATACTTACAAAGTTACGTGTATAAACATGGAAATATCTACACCGCCATCTGTATAAACATGGAAATATTTACACCGCTGTCTGTATAAACATGGAAACTTCTACACCGTTATCTGTATAAATATGGAAATATCTACACCGCTATCTCTATAAACTTGGAAATAACTACACCGCCATCTGTATAAACATGGAAATACCTATACAGTCATCTGTATAAACATGGAAATATCTACAATGCCATCTGTATACACATGGAAATATCTACACAGCCATCTGTATAAACATGTAAATATCTACACTGCTATCTCTATAAACATGGAAATATCTACACCGCCATCTCTATAAACATGAAAATATCTACACTGCCATCTCCATAAACATGGAACTAACTACTCCGCCATCTGTATAAACATGGAAACATCTACACCGCCATCTGCGTGAATAAGGAAATATCTACAATGCCATCTGTATAAAGATATAAATATCTGCACCGCGAGCTGTATAAACATGGAAATATTTACATCGCTATCTGTATAAACCTGGAAATACCAACACCGCTGTCGGTATAAACATGGAAATATCTACAACGCCATCAATATAAACAAGAAATATCTACACTGCTATATCTATAAACATGGAAATAACTACACCGCTATCTCTATAAACATGGAAATATCTACACCGCTATCTGTATAAACATGGAAATAACTACACCGCTATCTGTATACACATGGAAGTATCTACACCGCGATCTGTATAAACATGGAAATATCTAAACCGCAATCTGTATAAACATGGAAATATCTTCACCACGATCTGTATAAACATGGAAATAACTACCCCGCTATCTGTATAAACAAGGTAATATCTACAACACCATCTATATAAACATGGAAATATCTACACCGCCATCTGTATAAACGTGGAAATACCTACACCGCCATCTCCATATCCATGGAATTATCTGCGCCGCCATCTGTATAAACATGGAAATATCTACAATGCCATCTGTATACACATGGAAATACCTACACGGCAATCTGTGTATAGATGGAAACATCAATACCGCCATCTACACAAACATGGAAATATCTACACTGCTATCTCTATAAACATGGAAATATCTACACTGCGGTCTGTAGAAACATGGAAATATCTACACCGGTATCTGTTTAAACATGGAAATATCTACAGCACCATCTCTATAAACATTGAAATATCTACAGTGCCATCTGTAAAAACATGGAAACATCTACACAGTCATATGAATAAACATGGAAATATATACACCACCATCTGTATAAACATGGAAATGCCTACAATACCATCTGCATACACATGGAAATATCTACACAGACATCTGTATAAATATGGAAATATCTACACGGCCACCTGTATAAACATGGAAATATCTACACTGCCATCTGTAGAAAGATGGAAGTATATACACTGCTAACTCTGTAAATATGGAAATATCTACACCACCATCTCTATAAACATGAAAATATCTACACTGCCATCTCCATAAAGATGGAAGTATCTACTCCACCATGTGAATAAACACGGAATTATCTACACCACCATCTGTATAAACATGGAAATATCTACACCGCTGTCTGTATAAACATGGAAATATCTACACCGCCATCTGCATGTCCAAGGAAATATCTACGCCGCCATCTGTGTAAACCTGGAAATATCTACAAGGCCATCTGTGTATAGATGGAAATATCAACACCGCCATCTGTACAAACATGCAAATATCTACACTGCCATCTGTATCAACATGGAAATACCTACAAAGTCATCTGTATAAACATGAAAAAATCTACACTGCAATCTCCATAAACATGGAACTATCTACTCCGCCATCTGTATAAACATGGAAACATCTACACCGCCATCTGTGTGAATAAGGAAATATCTACAATGCCTTCTCTATAAAGATATAAATATCTGCACCGCAAACTGTATAAACATGGAAATCTCTACATCGCTATCTGTATAAACATGGAAATACCAACACCGCTATCGGTATAAACGTGGAAATATCTAAAACGCCATCTATATAAACATGGAAATATCTACACCGCTATGTCTATAAACATGGAAATACCTACACCGTTATCTCTATAAACATGGAAATATCTACAACGCTATCTGCATATACATGGAAATATCTACACCGCTATCTGTGTAAACATGGAAATATCTACACCGCGATCTGTATAAACATGGAAATATCTACACCGCGATCTGTATAAACATGGAAATGCCTTCACCACGATCTATATAAACATGGAAATATCTACAACGCTATCTGTATAAACATGGTAATATCTACACCACCATCTATATAAACATGGAAATATCTACACCACCCTCGGAATAAACATGGAAATATCTTCACCGCCCTCTGTATAAACATGGAAATATATACAATGCCATCTGTAGAAAGATGGAAATATCTACACCGCAATATGTGTAAACATGGAAATATCTACAACGATATCTGTAAAAACATGGAAATATCTACACCGTTATCTGTATAAACTTGGAAATATATACACTGCTATCTCCATACACATGGAAATATCTACACGGCCATCTGTATAAACATGGAAATACCTGTAAAGTCATCTGTATAAACATGGAAATATCTACACAGCCATCTGTATAAACATGGAAATATCTACACAGCCATCTGTATATACATGGAAATATCTACACCGCTATCTGTATAAACATGGAAATAACTACACCGCTATTTGTATAAACAAGGAAATATCTACACCGTGATCTGTATAAACATGGAAATATCTACATTGCCATCTCTATAAACATGGAAATATCTACACCCCTATCTGTATAAACATAGAAATATCCACACCGCTATCTCTATAAACATGCAAAAATCAACACCGCTATCTCTATGAACATGGAAATATCTACACCGCCATCTCTATAAACATGGAAATAACTACACCACGATCAGTATAAACTTGGAAGTATCTACACCGCTATCTGTATAAACATGGAAATATCTCCACTGCTATCTCTATAAACATCGAAATATCTACACCGCCATCTGTATAAACATGGAAATACTTACAAAGTTATCTGTATAAACATGGAAATATCTACACCGCCATCTGTATAAACATGGAAGTAGCTACACAGCCATGTGTACATACATGGAAATATCTACACCGCTATCTATATAAACATGGAAATAACTACACCGATAGCTGTATAAACAGGGAAATATCTACACCGCCATCTCCATATCCATGGATTTATCTGCGCCGCCATCTGTATGAACACGGAAATATCTACACGGTCATCTGTGTATAGATGGAAATATCAACACCGCCATCTGTACAAACATGGAAATACCTACACCGCTATCTGTATAAACATGGAAATATCTACACCGGTATCTGTTTAAACATGGAAATATCTACAGTGCCATCTCTATAAACATTGAAATATCTACAGCGCCATCTGTAAAAACATGGAAACATCTACACAGTCATATGAATAAACATGGAAATATATACACCACCATCTGTATAAACATGGAAATACCTACAATATCATCTGTATACACATGGAAATATCTACACAGACATCTGTATAAATATGGAAATATCTAAACGGCCATCTGTATAAACATGGAAATATCTACACTGCCATCTGTAGAAATGTGGAAATATGTACACCGCTATCTCTATAAATATGGAAATATCTACACCGCCATCTATATAAACATGAAAATACCTACACTGTCATCTCCAGAAAGATGGAAGTATCTACTCCGCCATGTGTATAAACATGGAAATGTGTACACCACCATCTGTGTAAACATGGAAATATCTACACCCCTATCTGTATAAACATGGAAATATCTTCACCGCCATCTGCATGTCCATGGAAATATCTGCGCCGCCATCTGTATAAACATGGAAATATCTACATCGCTATGTGTTTAAACGTGGAAATAACAACACAGCTATCGGTATAAAAATGGAAATATCTACATCGCCATCTATATAAACATGGAAATATCTACAATGCCATCTATAAAACATGGAAATATCTACACCGCTATGTCTATAAACATGGAAATACCTACACCGCTATCTCTATAAACATGGAAATATCTAGACCGCTATCTGTATAAACATGGAAATATCTACACCGCTATCTGTATAAACATGGAAATATCTACACTGCGATCTGTATAAACATGGAAATATCTACACCGCGATCTGTATAAACATGGATATATCTATACCACGATCTGTATAAACATGGAAATATCTACACCGCTATCTATATCAACATGGAAATAACTACACCACTATCTGTATGAACATGGATATATCTACACCGCCATCTACATATCCATGGAAATATCTGCACCGCCATCTGTATAAACATGGAAATATCTACACGGTCATCTGTGTATAGATGGAAATATCAACACCGCCATCTGTACAAACATGGAAATATCTGCACCGCTATGTGTATAAATATGGAAATATGTACACCGCGGTCTGTAAAAACATGGAAATATCTACACCACTATCTGTATAAAATGTAAATATCTACACCGTGATCTGTATAAACATGGAAATATTTACACCGCTACCTGTATAAACATGGGAATTTCTACACAGTTATATGTATAAATATATAAATGTCTACACCGCTATCTCTATAAACATGGAAATATCTACACCGTCATCTGTATAAACATGGAAATACCTATAGAGTCATCTGTGAAAACATGGCAATATCTACACCAGCATCTGTATAAACATGGAAATATCTACAATGCCATCTGTATACACATGGAAATACCTACACGGCAATCTGTGTATAGATGGAAACATCATCACCGCCATCTGTACAAACATGAAAATATCTACACTGCTAACTCTATAAACATGGAATTATGTAACTGCGGTCTGTTTAAACATGGAAATATCTACACAGGTATCTGTATAAACATGGAAATATCTACACCAGGATCTGTATAAACATGGAAATATATACAGAGCTATCTGTATAAACATGGAAATATCTGCACCGCTATCTCTATAAACATGGAAATATCTACAAAGCCATCTGTATAAACATGGAAATACCTACACAGTCATGTGTAGGAGCATGGAAATATCTACACTGCCATCTGTATAAACATAGAAAAATCTACAGAGCCCTCTGTATGTATATGGAAATATCTGCATAGGCATCTGTGTAAACATGGAAATATCTGCACCGCTATCTGTATAAACATGGAAATACCTACACCGCTGTCTCTATAAACATGGAAATATGTACACCGCTATGTGTATAAACATGGAAATACCTCCACTGCTGTCTGTATAAACATGGAAATATCTCCACCGTTATCTGTTTAAACATGGAAATATCCACAGCACCATCTCTATAAACATTGATATATCTACACAGCCATATGTAAAAACATGGAAATATCTACACAGTCATCTGAATAAACAGGGAAATATCTACACCACCATCTGTATAAACATGGAAATACCTACAATACCATCTGTATACACATGGAAATATCTACACAGACATCTGTATAAATATGGAAATATCTACACGGCCATCTGTATAAACATGGAAATATCTACACTGCCATCTGTAGAAAGATGGAAATAGGTACACCGCTATCTCTATAAATATGGAAATATCTACACCGCCATCTCTATAAACATGAAAATATCTAAACTGTCATCTCCATAAAGATAGAAGTATCTACACCGCCATGTGTATAAACAATGAAATATCTACACCACCATCAGTGTAAACATGGAAATATCTACACCGCTATCTGTATAAACATGGAAATATCTACACCATCTGTAAAAACATGGAAATATCTACACGGTCATCTGTGTATAGATGGAAATATCAACTCCGCCATCTGTACAAACATGGCAATATCTGCACCGCTATCTGTATAAACATGGAAATATCTGCACCGCGGTCTGTATAAACATGGAAATATCTACACGGCTATCTCTATAAACATGGAAATATCTACACCGTGATCTGTATAAACATGGAAATATTTACACCGCTATCTGTATAAACTTGGAATCTTCTACACCGTTATCTGTATAAATATGGAAATATCAACACCGCTATCTCTATAAACTTGGAAATAACTACACCGCCATCTGTATAAACATGGAAATACCTATAGAGTCATCTGTGTAAACATGGAAATATCTACACTGCCATCTGTATAAACATGGAAATATCTACAATGCCATCTGTATACACATGGAAATACCTAAACGGCAATCTGTGTAGAGATGGAAAAATCATCACTGCCATCTGTACAAACATGGAAATATCTACACTGCTATCTCTATAAACATGGAAATATCTACACTGCGGTCTGTATAAACATGGAAATATCTACACCGGTATCTGTTTAAACATGGAAATATCTACAGCGCCATTTCTATAAACATTGAAATATCTACACTGCCATCTGTAAAAACATGGAAATATCTACACAGTCATCTGAATAAACATGGAAATATCTACACCACCGTCTGTATAAACATGGAAATACCTACAATACAATATGTATACACATGGAAATATCTACACAGACATCTGTATAAATATGGAAATATCTACACGGCCATCTGTATAAACATGGAAATATCTACACTGCCATTTGTAGAAAGATGGAAATATGTACACCGCTATCTCTATAAATATGGAAATATCTACACCGCCATCTCTATAAACATGAAAATATCTACACTGCCATCTCCATAAAGATGGAAGTATCTACTCCACCATGTGTATAAACACGGAAATATCTACTCCACCATCTGTGTAAACATGGAAATATCTCCACCGCGGTCTGTATAAACATGGAAATATCTACACCACCATCTATATTAACATGGAAATATCTACACCGCCATCTGTATAAACATGGAAATATCTACAATGCCATCTGGAGAAAGATGGAAATATCTACACCGCAATCTGTGTAAACATGGAAATATCTACACCGATATCTGTAAAAACATGGAAATATCTACACCGCTATCTGTATAAACATGGAAATATCTACACCGCGATCTGTATAAACATGGAAATATCTACACCGTGATCTGTATAAACATGGAAATATCTACACCGCTATCTGTATAAACATGGAAATATCTACACAGCCCTCTCTATATACATGGAAATATCTACACCGCTATCTGTATAAACATGGAAATAACTACACTGCTATTTGTATAAACAAGCAAATAACTACACCGTGATCGGTATAAACATGGAAATATCTACACCGCAATCTGTATAAACATGGAAATATCTACACCCCTATCTGTATAAACATGGAAATATCCACACCGCTATCTCTATAAACATGGAAAAATTAACACTGCTATCTTTATGAACATGGAAATATCTACACCACCATCTCTATAAACATGGAAATATCTACACCACGATCAGTATAAACATGGAAATATCTACACCGCTATCTGTATAAACATGGAAATATCTCCACTGCTCTGTCTCTAAACATCGAAATATCTACACCGCCATATGTATAAACATGGAAATACTTACAAAGTTATCTGTAGAAACATGGAAATATCTACACCGCCATCTGTATAAACATGGAAACACCTACACAGCCATGTGCATATACATGGAAATATCTACACCGCTATCTATATAAACATGGAAATCACTACACCGCTATCTGTATAAACATGGAAATATCTACACCGCTATCTGTATAAACATGGAATTAACTACACCGCGGTCTGTATAAACATGGAAATATCTACACCGCTATCTCTATAAACATGGAAATATCTACACCGCGATCTGTATAAAAATGGAAATATCTTCAAAAAGATCTGTATAAACATGGAAATATCTACACCGCTATCTGTATAAACATGGTAATATCTACACCACCATCTATATAAACATGGAAATATCTACACCGCCATATGTATAAGCATGGAAATATCTACAAGGCCATCTGTAGAAAGATGGAAATATCTACACCGCAATCTGGGTAAACATGGAAATATCTACACCGATATCTGTCAAAACATGGAAATATCTACACCGCTATCTGTATAAACATGGAAATATCTACACCGCGATCTGTATAAACCTGGAAATATCTACACAGCTATCTCCATAAACATGGAAATATCTACACCGCCATCTGTATAAACATGGAAATACCTACAAAGTCATCTGTATAAACATGGAAATATCTACACAGCCATCTGTATAAACATGCAAATATCTACAAAGCCATCTGTATATACATGGAAATATCAACACCGCTATCTATTTAAACATGGAAATAACTACACCGCTATCTCTATAAATATTGAAATATCTACACCGCCATCTCTATAAACATGAAAATATCTACACTGCCATCTCCATAAAGATGGAAGTATCTACTCCGCCATCTGTATAAACACGGAAATATCTATACCACCATCTGTGTAAACATGGAAATATCTACACCGCTATCTGTATAAATATGGAAATATCTACACCGCCACCTGCATGTCCATGTAAATATCTACACCGCCATCTGTATAAACATGGAAATATCTGCACCGCTATCTGTATAAACATGGAAATATCTACACCGTGGTCTGTATAAACATGGAAATATCTACACCGCTATCTTTATAAACATGGAAATATCTACACCGTGATCTGTATAAACATGGAAATATTTACACCACTATCTGTATAAACATGGAAACTTCTACAACGTTATCTGTATAAATATGGAAATATCTACACCGCTATCTCTATAAACTTGGAAATACCTACACCGCCATCGGTATAAACATGGAAATACCTATACAGTCATCTGTGTAAACATGGAAATATCTACCACACCATCTGTATAAACATGGAAATATCTACAATGCCATCTGTATACACTTGGAAATACCTACACGGCAATCTGTGTATAGATGGAAACATCAACACCGCCATCTGTACAAACATGGAAATATCTACACTGCTATCTCTATAAACTTGGAAATATGTACACTGCGGTCTGTAGAAACATGGAAATATCTACACCGGTATCTGTTTAAACATGGAAATATCTACAGCGCCATCTCTATAAACATTGAAATATCTACAGTGCCATCTGTAAAAACATGGAAACATCTACACAGTCATATGAATAAACATGGAAATATATACACCACCATCTGTATAAACATGGAAATACCTACAATATCATCTGAATACACATGGAAATATCTACACAGACATCTGTATAAATATGGAAATATCTACACGGCCATCTGTATAAACATGGAAATATCTACACGGCCATCTGTAGAAAGATGGAAATATGTACCCCCATATCTCTATAAATATGGAAATATCTACACCGCCATCAATAAAAACATGGAAATACCTATACAGTCATCTGTGTAAACATGTAAATATACACAATGCCATCTCTATACACATGGAAATATCTACACAGCCATCTGTATAAACATGGAAATATCTACACCGCGATCTGTATAAACATGGAAATATCTTCACCACGATCTATACAAACATGGAAATATCTACAACGCTATCTGTATAAACATGGAAATATCAACACCGCTATCTGTATGAACATGGTAATATCTACACCACCATCTATATAAACATGGAAATATCTACACCGCCACCTGTATAAACATGGAAATATCTACAATGCCATCTGTAGAAAGATGGAAATATCTACACCGCAAACTGTGTAAACATGGAAATATCTACACCGATATCTGTAAAAACATGGAAATATCTACACCGCTATCTGTATAAATATGGAAATATCTACACCGCTATCTCTATAAACATGGAAATATCCACACTGCGGTCTGTATAAACATGGAAATATATACACCGCTATCTGTATAAACCTGGAAATATCTACACTGCTATCTCTATAAATATGGAAATATCTACACCGCCAGCTGTATAAACATGGAAATAACTACACTGTCATGTGTAGGAACATGGAAATATCTACACCACCGTTTGTATAAAGATGGAAATATCTACAACGTTATCTTTATAGACATGGAAATAACTACACAGTGATGTGTATAAACATGGAAATACGTACAGCACTCTCTGAATAAAGATGGAAATATCTACACTGCTATCTGTAAAAACATGGAAATATCTACACCAATATCTGTATAAATATGGAAATATTTACACCGATATCTAAATAAACATGGAAATATCTACACCGCTATCTGTATAAACATGGAAATACCTACAAAGTCATCTGTATAAACATGGAAATATCTACACAGCCATCTGTATAAACATGGAAATATCTACCCAGCCATCTGTATGTACATGGAAATATCTACACCGCTATCTGTATAAACATGGAAATAACTACACGGCTATTTGTATAAACAAGGAAATATCTACACCGTGATCTGTATAAACATGGAAATATCTACACCGCTATTTGTATAAGCAAGGAAATATCTACACCGCTATCTGTATAAACATGGAAATAACTACACCGCAATTTGTATAAACAAGGAAATATCTACACCGTGATCTGTATAAATATGGAAATAACTACACTGCTATTTGTATAAACAAGGAAATACCTATACCGCCATCTCTTTAAATATGGAAATATATACACAGACAACTGTTTATACATGGAAATATCTACACCGCTATCTGTATAAACATGCTAATAACTACACCGCTCTCTGCATAAATGTGGAAATATTTGCACCTCTATCCCTATAAACATGGTAATATAAACACCACGATCTGTTTAAACTTGGAAATATCTACACCGTGAGCTGTGAAAACATGGAAATTTCTTCACCACTATCTGTATAAGCATGGAAATATTTACACCGCTATCTGTATAAACATGGAAATATCTACACCGCGATCTGTATAAACATGGAAATATCTACACCGCTATCTGTATAAACATGGAAATATCTACACAGCTATCACTATAAACATGGAAATATCTACACCGCAATCTGTATAAACATGGAAATACCTACAAAGTCATCTGTATAAACATGGAAATATCTACACAGCCATCTGTATATACATGGAAATATCTACACAGCCATCTGTATATACATGGAAATATCTACACCGCTATCTGTATAAACATTGGAATAAATACACCGCTATTTGTATAAACAAGGAAATATCTACACCACCATCTGTTTAAACATGGAAATATCTACCCAGGTATCTGTGTAAAAATGGAAATGTCTACACGGCAGTCTCTGCAAAGAGGGAAATATCTACACCGCTATCTCTATAAACATGAAAATACTTACACCACCATCTCTATAAGCATGGAAATATTTACACAGCTATCTCTATAGACATAGAAATAACTACACCGTCATCCCTATAAACATGGAGTAATCCACACCGCCATCTGCATAAACATGGAAATATCTACACAGACATCTGTATAAAAATGGAAATATCTACACTGCCATCTGTATAAACTTGGAAATATCTACACTGACATCTGTAGAAAGATGGAAATGTCTACAAAGCGATCTGTAAAAACATGGGAATTTCTACACCGCTACCTGTATAAACATGGAAATATCTACACCGCTATCGGTATCAACATGGAAATAACTACACCACAATATGTATAAACATGGAAATATCTACAATACTATCTCTGTAAACATGGAAATATGTACACAGCTATCTGTGTAAACTTGGAAATATCTACACCGCTATCTGTGTGAATTTGGCAATACTTACACCGCAATCTGTGCAAAGATGGAAATATCTACACCGCTATCTCTGTAAACATGGAAATATCTACACCACTATCTGTATAAACATGGAAATATCTACACTGCCATCTGTATAAACTTGGAGATATCAACAGCGCCATCTGTATAAACTTGGAAATATCTACACTGCCATCTGTACAGACATGGAAATACCTACACAGCCATCTGTATAAACATGGAAATATCTACACCGCTATCTCTATAAACAAGGAAATATCTACACCGCTATCTGTATAAACGTGGAAATATCTACATCGCTGTCTGTATAAACATGGAAACATCTACACTGCTATCTCTATAAACATGGAAATATCTACACCGTTATCTGTATAAACATGGAAATATCTATATCGCTATCTGTATAAACATGGAAATATCTACACCGATATCTGTATAAACAAGGAAATATCTACACCGCCATCTGTATAAACATGGAAATACCTACACTGCTATCTGTATAAATATGGAAATAACCACACCGCTATATCTATAAATATGGAAATACCTACACCGATTTCTCTATAAACATGGAAATGTCTACACTGCAATCTCTATATACGTGGAAATATCTACACCGCCATCTCTATAAACATGAAAATATCTACACCGCCATCTTCAGAAACATGGATATATCTTCACCGCCATCTGTATAAACATGGAAATATCCACACCACTGTCTGTATAAACATGGAAATATCTTCACTGCCATCTGTATAAACATGGAAATATCTACACCGCCATCTGTATAAAGATGGAAATATCTACACCGCAATCTTTATAAATATGGAAATACCTACACCACTACCTCTGTAGACATGAAAATATCTACACCGCTATCTGTATAAACATGGAAATATATACACTGCCATCTGTATAAAGATGGAAATATCTACACCGTGAGCTATATAAACATGGAAATATCTACACCGCTATCTGTATAAACATGGAAATACCAACACCGTTATCTGTATAAACCTGGAAATATCTACACCACTTTCTGTATAAACATGGAAATACCTTCACTGCCATCTGTATAAACATGGAAGTATCTACACCACCATCTTTATAAAGATGGAAATATCTACACCGCAATCTTTATAAATATGGAAATACCTACACCACTACCTCTATAGACATGTAAATATCTACACCGCTATCTGTATAAACATGGAAATATATACACTGCCATCTGTATAAAGATGGAAATATCTACACCGTGAGCTATATAAACATGGAAATATCTACACCGCTATCTGTATAAACATGGAAATACCAACACCGTTATCTGTATAAACATGGAAATATCTACACTGCTATCTCTATAAACATGAAAATACTTACACCACCTTCTCTATAAGCATGGAAATATTTACACCGCTATCTCTATAGACATAGAAATAACTACACTGCCATCCCTATAAACATGGAAATATCTACACCGCCATCTGCATAAACATGGAAAAATCTACACAGACATCGGTATAAACATGGAAATATCTACACTGCCATCAGTATAAACTTGGAAATATCTACACTGACATCTGTAGAAAGATGGAAATGTCTACAAAGCGATCTGTATAAACATCGGAATTTCTACACCGCTACCTGAATAAACAAGGAAATATCTACACCGCTATCGGTATCAACATGGAAATAACTACACCGCAATATGTGTAAACATGGAAATATCTACAATGCTATCTCTGTAAACATGGAAATATCTACACAGCTATCTGTGTAAACTTGGAAATATCTACACCGCTATCTGTGTAAATTTGGCAATACTTACACCGCAATCTGTGCAAAGATGGAAATATCTACACCGCTATCTCTGTAAACATGGAAACATCTACACCACTATCTGTATAATCATGGAAATATCTACACTGCAATCTGTATAAACTTGGAAATAGCTACAGCGCCATCTGTATAAACTTGGAAATATCTACACTGCCATCTGTACACACATGGAAATACCTACACAGCCATCTGTATAAACATGGAAATATCTACACCGCTATCTATATAAACAAGGAAATATCTACACCGCTATCTGTATAAACATGGAAATATCTACATCGCTGTCTGTATAAACATGGAAATATCTACACTGCTATCTCTATAAACATGGAAATATCTACACCGTTATCTGTATAAACATGGAAATATCTACATCGCTATCTGTATAAACATGGAAATATCTACACCGCTATCTGTATAAACATGGAAATATCTACACCGCTATCTGTATAAACATGGAAATATCTACAACGCTAACTGTATAAACATGGAAATATCTACACAGCAATCTGTGTAAACTTGGAAATATCTACACAGGTATCTGTGTAAAAATGGAAATGTCTACACGGCAGTCTCTGCAAAGAGGGTAATATCTACACCGCTATCTGTATAAACATGGAAATATCTACACTGCTATCTGTATCAAAAAGGAAATATCTACACCACCATATGTAGAAACATGGAAATATCTACGCCGCCGTCTGTATAAACATGGAAATACCTACACCGCTATCTGTAGAAATATGGAAATATCTACACCGCTATCTGTATAAACCTGGAAAGATCTACACAGCTATCTGTATAAATATGGAAATATCTACAACGCTCTCTCTCTAAACACGGAAATGTCTACACCGCTATCTGTATAAACATGGAAATATCTACATCGTTATCTCTATAAACATGAAAATATCTACACTAACATATGTATAAACATGGAAATAACTTCACAGTCATCTGTATAAACATGGAAATATCTACAACACCACCTGTATAAACATGGAAATATCTACACGGAAAGCTGTATAAACATGGAAATATCTATACAGTCATCTCTGTAAACATGGAAATACCTATACCGCTATCTGTATAAACATGGAAATACCCACAACGCTATCTTTATAAACATGGAAATAGCCACACCGCTATCTGTATAAACATGGAAATGTCTGCACCGCTATCTTTATAAAGATGGAAATATCTGCAACTCTAAGTGCGTAAACATAGAAATATCTACACGGCTATTTGTGTAAACATGGAAATATCTGCACCGCTATCTGTATAAAGATGGAAATATCTACACCACTATCTGTAAAACGTGGAAATATCTACACCGCTCTCTGTATAAACCTGGAAATATCTACACTGATATCTGTATAAACAAGGAAATATCTACACCGCCATCTGTATAAACATGGAAATACCTACACCGCTATCTGTATAAATATGGATATATCCACACCGCTATCTCTATAAACATGGAAATACCTACACCGATTTCTCTATAAACATGGAAATATCTACAATGCAATCTCTATATACATGGAAATATCTACACCGCCATCTCTATAAACATGAAAATATCTACACTGCCATCTTCAGAAACATGGATGTATCTACACCGCCATCTGTATAAACATGTAAATATCTACACCACTGTGTGTATAAACATGGAAATATCTTCACTGCCATCTGTATTAACATGGAAATATCTACACCGCCATCTGTATAAAGATGGAAATATCTACACCGCAATCTTTATAAATATGGAAATACCTACACAGCTACCTCTATAGACATGTAAATACCTACACCGCTATCTGTATAAACATGGAAATATCTACACTGCCATCTGTATAAAGATGGAAATATCTACACCGTGACCTGTATAAACATGGAAATATCTACACTGCTATCTGTATAAACATGGAAATACCAACACTGTTATCTGTATAACATGGAAATATCTACACCGCTATCTCTATAAACATGAAAATACTGACACCATCATCTCTATAAGCATGGAAATATTTACACCGTTATCTCTATAGTCATAGAAATAACTTCACCGCCATCCCTATAAACATGGAAATGTCTTCACCGCCACCTGCATAAACATGGAAATATCTACACAGATATCTGTATAAACATGGAAATATCCACACTGCCATCTCTATAAACTTGGAAATATCTACACTGACATCTGTAGAAAGATGGAAATGTCTACAAAGCGATCTGTATAAACAAGGGAATTTCTACACCGCTACCTGTATAAACATGGAAATATCTACACCGCTATCAGCATCAACATGGAAATAACTACACCGTAATCTGTATAAACATGGAAATATCTACAATGCTATCTCTGTAAACATGGAAATATCTAGACAGCTATCTGTGTAAAGTTGGAAATACCTACACCGCTATCTGTGTAAATTTGGCAATACTTACACCACAATCTGTGCAAAGATGGAAATATCTACACCGCTATCTCTGTAAACATGGAAATATCTACACCGCTATCTGTATAAACATGGAAATATCTACAGCGCCATCTGTATAAACATGGAAATATCTACAGCGCCATCTGTATAAACATGGAAATATCTGCACTTCCATCTGTACACACATTGAAATATCTACACAGCCATCTGTAAAAACATGGAAATATCTCCACCGCTATCTCTATAAACATGGAAATATCTACACTGCTATCTGTATAAACATGGAAATATCTACATCGCTATCTGTATAAACATGGAAATATCTACAGTGCTATCTCTATAAACATGGAACTATCTACACTATAATCTGTATAAACATGGAAATATCTGCATCGCTATCTGTATCAATAGGGAAAAATCTCCACCGCTATCTGTATAAACATGTAAATATGTACACTGCTATCTGTATAAACATGAAAATATCTACACCGCTATCTGTATAAACATGGAAATATCTACAACGCTATCTGTGTAAAAATGGAAATATCTACACAGCTATCTGTGTAAACTTGGAAATATCTACATAGGTATCTGTGTAAAAATGGAAATATCTACACGGCAATCTGTACAAAGAGGGAAATATCTACACCGCTTTCTCTCAAAACATGGAAATATCTACACCGCTATCTGTATAAACATGGAAATATCTACACCGCTATCTGTATAAACAAGGAAATATCTACACCGCCATCTGTAGAAACATGGAAATATCTACACCGCCATCTGTATAAACATGGAAATACCTACACCGCGATCTGTAGAAATATGGAAATATCTACACCGCTAACTCTATAAAGATGGAAATAACAACTCCGCTTTCTCTATAAACATGGAAATATCTACATCGCAAACTCTATTAACATGGAATTATCTACACCGCCATATCTATAAACATGAAAATATCTACACTGCCATCTTCAGAAACATGGCTGTATCTACACCGCCATCTGTATAAACATGGAAATATCTACACCACTATCTGTATAAACATGGAAAAATCTTCACTGCCATGTGTATAAAGATGGAAATATCTGCACTGCGAGTTGTATAAACATGGAAATATCTACACCGCTATCTCTATAAATATGGAAATATCTACAATGCCATCTCTATAAACATGGAACTATCTACACCGCTATCTGTATAAACATGGAAATATCTACACCGCTTTCTGTATAAACCTGGAAAGATCTACACCGCTATCTGTATAAATATGGAAATATCTACAACGCTATCTCTCTAAACATGGAAATGTCTACACCGCTATCTGTATCAACATGGAAATATCTACATAGTTATCTCTATAAACATGAAAATATCTACACTGACATCTCTATAAACATGGAAAAAACGTCACAGTCATCTGTATAAACATGGAAATATCTACACCACCATCTGTATAAACATGGAAATATCTACACGGAAAGCTGTATAAACATGGAAATATCTAGACAGTCATCTCTATAAACATGGAAATATTTATACCGCTATCTGTATAAACATGGAAATATACACACCGCTATCTGTATAAACATGGAAATATCCACACCGCTATCTGTATAAACATGGAAATATCAGCACCGCTATCTTTATAAACATGGAAATATCTGCAACTCTATCTTTGTAAACATAGAAATATCTACACGGCTATTTGTGTATACATGGAAATATCTGCACCGCTATCTGTATAAAGATGGAAATATTTACACCACTATCTGTAAAACGTGGAAATAACTACACCGCTCTCTGTATAAAATTGGAAATATCTACACCGATATCTGTATAAACAAGGAAATATCTACACCGCCATCTGTATAAACATGGAAATACCTACACCGCCATCTGTATAAACATGGAAATACCTACACCGCTATCTGTATAAATATGGAAATATCCACACCACTATCTCTATAAACATGGAAATACCTACACCGATTTCTCTATAAACATGGAAATATCTACACTGCAATCTCTATATACATGGAAATATCCACACTGACATCTCTATAAATATGAAAATATCTACACCGCCATCTTCAGAAATATGGATGTATCTACACCGCCATCTGTATAAACATGGAAATATCTACACCACTATCTGTATAAACATGGAAATATCTTCAATGCCATCTGTATAAACAAGGAAATATCTACACCGCCATCTGTATAAAGATGGAAATAACAACACCGCTATCTGCTTAAATATGGAAATACCTACACCGCTACCTCTATAAACATGTAAATATCTACACCGCTATCTGTATAAACATGGAAATATCTACACTGCCATCTGTATAAAGATGGAAATATCTACACCGCGAGCTGTATAAACATGGAAATATCTACACAGCAATCTGTAGAAACATGGAAATATTTACAATGCTATCTCTGTAAACATGGAAATATCTACACAGCTATCTGTGTAAACTTGGAAATATCTACACCGCTATCTGTGTAAATTTGGCAATATTTACACCGCAATCTGTGCAAAGATGGAAATATCTACACCGCTATCTCAGTAAACATGGAAATATCTACACCGCTGTCTGTATAAACATGGAAATATTTACACTGCCATCTGTAAAAACATGGAAATACCTACAGCGCCATCTGTATAAACATGGAAATAGTTACACTGCCATCTGTATAAACATGGAAATATCTACACCGCTATCTGCATAAACATGGAATAATCTACACAGACATCTGTATAAACATGGAAATGTCTACACCGCAATCTCTATAAACATGAAAATATCTTCAACGCCATCTTCAGAAACATGGAATTATCTACATCGCCATCTGTATAAACATGGAAATATCTGCACCACTCTCTGTATAAACATGGAAATATCTTCACTGCCATCTGTATAAACATGGAAATATCTACACCACCATCTGTATAAAGGTGGAAATATCTACACTGCAATGTGTATAAATATGGAAATACCTACTCCACTATCTCTATAGACATGAAAATACTTACACCACCATCTCTATAAACATGGAGATATTTACACCGCTATCTCTATAAACATAGAAATAACTACACCGCTATCTCTATAAACATGGAAATATCTACACCACTATTTGTATAAACATGGAAATACCTACCCTGCTATCTGTATAAACATCGAAATATCTACACCGCCATCTGTATAAACATGGAAATACTTACAAAGTTATCTGTATAAACATGGAAATATCTACACCGCCATCAGTATAAACATAGAAATATCTACACAGCCATGTGTACATCCATGGAAATATCTACACCGCTCTCTATATAAACATGGAAATAACTACACCGCTATCTGTATATACAAGGAAATATCTACACCGCCATCTACATATCCATAGAAATATCTGTGCCGCCATCTGTATAAACATGGAAATATCTACACGGTCATCTGTGTATAGATGGAAATATCAACACCGCCATCTGTACAAACATGGAAATATCTGCACCGCTATCTGTATAAACATGGAAATATCTACACCGCGGTCTGTATAAACATGGAAATATCTACACTGGTATCTGTATAAACATGGAAATATATACACCGCTATCTCTTTAAACATGGAAATAACTTCACCGTGATCTGTACAAACATGGAAATATTTACACCGATATCTGTATAAACAAGGAAATTTCTACACCGTTATCTTTATAAATATGGAAATATCTACACCGCTATCTCTATAAACATGGAAATATCTACACCGCCATCTGTATAAACATGGAAATACCTATACAGTCATCTGTGTAAACATGGAAATATCTACACCACCATCTGTATAAACATGGAAATATCTACACCGCTATCTGTATAAACATGGAAATATCTACACCGCTATCTGTATAAACATGGAAATATCTACACTGCGATCTCTATAGACATGGAAATATCTACACCACTATCTGTATAAACATGGAAATACCTTCACCACGATCTGTATACACATGGAAATATCTACACCACTATCTGTATACACATGGAAATATCTATATCGCTAACTGTATAAACATGGAAATATCTACACCGATATCTGTATAAACAAGGAAATATCTACACCGCCATCTGTATAAACATGGAAATACCTACACTGCTATCTGTATAAATATGGAAATACCCACACCGCTATATCTATAAACATGGAAATACCTACACCGATTTCTCTATAAACATGGAAATGTCTACACTGCAATCTCTATATACGTGGAAATATCTACACCGCCATCTCTATAAACATGAAAATATCTAGACCGCCATCTTCAGAAACATGGATATATCTACACCGCCATCTGTATAAACATGGAAATATCCACACCACTGTCTGTATAAACATGGAAATATCTTCACTGCCATCTGTATAAACATGGAAATATCTACACCGCCATCTGTATAAAGAAGGAAATATCTACACCGCAATCTTTATAAATATGGAAATACCTACACCACTACCTCTGTAGACATGAAAATATCTACACCGCTATCTGTATAAACATGGAAATATATACACTGCCATCTGTATAAAGATGGAAATTTCTACACCGTGAGCTATATAAACATGGAAATATCTACACCGCTATCTGTATAAACATGGAAATACCAACACCGTTATCTGTATAAACATGGAAATATCTACACCACTGTCTGTATAAACATGGAAATACCTTCACTGCCATCTGTATAAACATGGAAGTATCTACACCGCCATCTGTATAAAGATGGAAATATCTACACCGCAATCTTTATAAATATGGAAATACCTACACCATTACCTCTATAGACATGTAAATATCTACACCGCTATCTGTATAAACATGGAAATATATACACTGCCATCTGTATAAAGATGGAAATATCTACACCGTGAGCTATATAAACATGGAAATATCTACACCGCTATCTGTATAAACATGGAAATACCAACACCGTTATCTGTATAAACATGGAAATATCTACACTGCTATCTCTATAAACATGAAAATACTTACACCACCTTCTCTATAAGCATGGAAATATTTACACCGCTATCTCTGTAGACATAGAAATAACTACACCGCCATCCCTATAAACATGGAAATACCTACACCGCCATCTGCATAAACATGGAAAAATCTACACAGACATCGGTATAAACTTGGAAATATCTACACTGCCATCAGTATAAACTTGGAAATATCTACACTGACATCTGTAGAAAGATGGAAATGTCTACAAAGCGATCTGTATAAACATGGGAATTTCTACACCGCTACCTGAATAAACATGGAAATATCTACACCGCTATCGGTATCAACATGGAAATAACTACACCGCAATATGTGTAAACATGGAAATATCTACAATGCTATCTCTGTAAACATGGAAATATCTACACAGCTATCTGTGTAAAGTTGGAAATATCTACACCGGTATCTGTGTAAATTTGGCAATACTTACACCACAATCTGTGCAAAGATGGAAATATCTACACCGCTATCTCTGTAAACATGGAAATATCTACACCGCTATCTGTATAAACATGGAAATATCTACAGCGCCATCTGTATAAACATGGAAATATCTACAGCGCCATCTGTATAAACATGGAAATATCTACACTTCCATCTGTACACACATTGAAATATCTACACAGCCATCTGTAAAAACATGGAAATATCTCCACCGCTATCTCTATAAACATGGAAATATCTACACTGCTATCTGTATAAACATGGAAATATCTACATCGCTATCTGTATAAACATGGAAATATCTACAATGCTATCTCTATAAACATGGAAATATCTACACCGTAATCTGTATAAACATGGAAATATCTGCATCGCTATCTGTATAAATAGGGAAAAATCTCCACCGCTATCTGTGTAAAAATGGAAATATCTACACAGCTATCTCTGTAAACTTGGAAATATCTACACAGGTATCTGTGTAAAAATGGAAATATCTACACGGCAATCTGTGCAAAGAGGGAAATATCTACACCGCTTTCTGTCAAAACATGGAAATATGTACACCGCTATCTGTATAAACATGGAAATATCTACACCGCTATCTGTATAAACAAGGAAATATCTACACCGCCATCTGTAGAAACATGGAAATATCTACACCGCCATCTGTATAAACATGGAAATACCTACACCACGATCTGTAGAAATATGGAAATATCTACACCGCTAACTCTAAAAAGATGGAAATAACAACACCGCTTTCTCTATAAACATGGAAATATCTACATCGCAAACTCTATAAACATGGAATTATCTACACCGCCATCTCTATAAACATGAAAATATCTACACCGCCATCTTCAGAAACATGGCTGTATCTACACCGCCATCTGTATAAACATGGAAATATCTACACCACTATCTCTATAAACATGGAAAAATCTTCACTGCCATGTGTATAAAGATGGAAATATCTGCACTGCGAGTTGTATAAACATGGAAATATCTACACCGCTATCTCTATAAACATGGAAATATCTACATAGTTATCTCAATAAACATGAAAATATCTACACTGACATCTGTATAAACATGGAAATAACGTCACAGTCATCTGTATAAACATGGAAATATCTACACCACCATCTGTATAAACATGGAAATATCTACACGGAAAGCTGTATAAACATGGAAATATCTAGACAGTCATCTCTATAAACATGGAAATATTTATACCGCTATCTGTATAAACATGGAAATACACACACCGCTATCTGTATAAACATGGAAATATCCACACCGCTATCTGTATAAACATGGAAATATCTGCACCGCTATCTTTATAAACATGGAAATATCTGCAACTCTATCTGTGTAAACATAGAAATATCTACACGGCTATTTGTGTATACATGGAAATATCTGCACCGCTATCTGTATAAAGATGGAAATATTTACACCACTATCTGTAAAACGTGGAAATAACTACACCGCTCTCTGTATAAAATTGGAAATATCTACACCGATATCTGTATAAACAAGGAAATATCTACACCGCCATCTGTATAAACATGGAAATACCTACACCGCTATCTGTATAAATATGGAAATATCCACACCACTATCTCTATAAACATGGAAATACCTACACCGATTTCTCTATAAACATGGAAATATCTACACTGCAATCTCTATATACATGGAAATATCTACACTGCCATCTCTATAAATATGAAAATATCTACACCGCCATCTTCAGAAATATGGATGTATCTACACCGCCATCTGTATAAACATGGAAATAACTACACCACTATCTGTATAAACATGGAAATATCTTTACTGCCATCTGTATAAACAAGGAAATATCTACACCGCCATCTGTATAAAGATGGAAATAACAACACCGCAATCTGCTTAAATATGGAAATACCTACACCGCTACCTCTATAGACATGTAAATATCTACACCGCTATCTGTATAAACATGGAAATATCTACACTGCCATCTGTATAAAGATGGAAATATCTACACCGCGAGCTGTATAAACATGGAAATATCTACACCACAATCTGCAGAAACATGGAAATATTTACAATGCTATCTCTGTAAACATGGAAATATCTACACAGCTATCTGTGTAAACTTGGAAATATCTACAGCGCTATCTGTGTAAATTTGGCAATATTTACACCGCAATCTGTGCAAAGATGGAAATATCTACACCGCTATCTCAGTAAAAATGGAAATATCTACACCGCTGTCTGTATAAACATGGAAATATTTACACTGCCATCTGTAAAAACGTGGAAATACCTACAGCGCCATCTATATAAACATGGAAATAGTTACACTGCCATCTGTATAAACTTGGAAATATCTACAGCGCCATCTGTATAAACATGGAAATATCTACACTGCCATCTGTACACACATGGAAATATCTACACAGCCATCTGTATAAACATGGAAATATCTACACCATTATCTATATAAACATGAAAATACTTACACCACCATCTCTATAAACATGGAAATATTTACACCGCTATCTCTATAAACTTAGAAATAACTAGACCGCCATCTCTATAAACATGGAAATATCTACACCGCTATCTGCATAAACATGGAATAATCTACACAGACATCTGTATAAACATGGAAATGTCTACACCGCCATCTCTATAAACATGAAAATATCTTCAACGCCATCTTCAGAAACATGGATGTATCTACATCGCCATCTGTATAAACATGGAAATATCTACACCACTCTCTGTATAAACATGGAAATATCTTCACTGCCATCTGTATAAACATGGAAATATCTACACCACCATCTGTATAAAGATGGAAATATCTACACTGCAATCTGTATAAATATGGAAATACCTACTCCGCTATCTCTATAGACATGAAAATACTTACACCACCATCTCTATAAACATGGAGATATTTACACCGCTATCTCTATAAACATAGAAATAACTACACCGCCATCTCTATAAACATGGAAATATCTACACCGCCTTCTGCATAAACATGGAAATAGCTACACAGACATCTGTATAAACATGGAAATACCTACACTGTCATCTGTATAAACTTGGAAATATCTACACTGACATCTGTAGAAAGATTTAAATGTCTACAAAGCGATCTGTATAAACATGGGAAGTTCTACACCGCTACTTGTATAAACATGGAAATATCTACACCGCTATCACTTTCAATATGGAAATAAATACACCGCAATCTGTATAAACACGGAAGTATCTACAATGCTATCTCTGTAAACATGGAAATATCTACACAGCTATCTGTGTAAACTTGGAAATATCTGCACCGCTATCTGTGTAAGTTTGGCAATAACTACACCGCAATCTGTGCAAAGATGGAAATACCTACAACGCTATCTCTATAAACATGGAAATATCTACACCGAAATCTGTATAAACATGGAAATATCTACACTGCCATCTGTATAAACTTTGAAATATCTACACTGACATCTGTAGAAAGATGGAAATGTCTACAAAGCGATCTGTATAAACATGGGAATTTCTACACCACTACCTGTATAAACATGGAAATATCTACACAGCCATCTCTATAGACATGTAAATATCTACACCGCTATCAGTATCAACATGGAAATAACTAAACCGCAATCTGTATAAACATGGAAATATCTACATTGCTATCTGTATAAACAGGGAAATGTCTCCACCGCTATCTGTATAAACATGGAAATATCTACATCGCTATCTGTATAAACATGGAAATATCTACACCACTATCTGTATAAACATGGAAATATATACAATGCTATCTGTGTAAACATGGAAATATCTACACAGCTATCTGTGCAAACATGGAAATATCTACACCGCTATCTCTGTAAACATGGAAATATCTACACCACTATCTGTATAAACATGGAAATATTTATACCGCAGTCTCTATAAACATGGAAATACCTCCACCGCTATCTGTATAAACATGAAAATATCTACACCGCTATCTGTATAATCATGGACATATATACACCGCAATCTGTATAAACATGGAAATATCTACCACGCTATGTGTGTAAACATGTAAATATCTACACCGCTATCTGTATCAACATGGAAATAACTACACCGCAATCTGTATAAACATGGAAATATCTACATCGCTATCTGTATAAACAGGGAAATATCTCCACCGCTATCTGTATAAACATGGAAATATCTACACCGCTATCTGTATAAACATGGAAATATCTACACAGCTGTCTGTATAAACATGTAAATATCTACACAGTGATCTGTATAAACATGGAAATATTTACACCGATACCTGTATAAACATGGGAATTTCTACAGAGTTATCTGTATAAATATATAAATGTCTTCACCGCTATCACTATAAACACGGAAATATCTACACCGTCATCTGTATAAACATGGAAATACCTATACAGTCATCTGTGTAAACATGGCAATATCTACACCAGCATCTGTATAAACATGGAAATATCTACAATGCCATCTGTATACACATGGAAATACCTACACGGCAATCTGTGTATAGATGGAAACATCAACACCGCCATCTGTACAAACATGAAAATATCTACACTGCTATCTCTATAAACATGGAATTATCTACACTGCGGTCTGTTTAAACATGGAAATATCTACACAGGTATCTGTATAAACATTGAAATATCTACACCGCTATCTGTATAAACATGGAAATATATACAGCGCTATCTGTATAAACATGGAAATATCTGCACCGCTATCTCTATAAACATGGAAATATCTACAAAGCCATCTGTATAAACATGGAAATACCTACACAGTCATGTGTAGGAGCATGGAAATATCTACACTGCCATCTGTATAAACATAGAAATATCTACAGAGCCCTCTGTATATATATGGAAATATCTGCATAGGCATCTGTGCAAAGATTTAAATATCTACACCGCTATCAGGGTAAACATGGTAATATCTACACCACTCTCTGTATAAACATGGAAATATCTACACTGTTATCTGTATAAACATGGAAATATCTAAACCGACATCTGTGAAAACGTGGAAATATCTACACCACCATCTGAACAAACATGGAAAAATCTACACCGCTAACACTATAAACATGGAAATATCTACACCGGTATCTCTATAAGCCTGGAAATATCTACACCGCTATCTCTATAAACAAGGAAATAACTCCACCGCTATCCGTATAAACATTGAAACATCTACACAACTATATCTATAAACATGGAATTATCTACACTGCTATCTGTTTAAACATGGAAATATCTACAACGCTATCTGTGTAAACATGGAAATATCTACACCGCTATCTGTGTAAAGATGGAAATATCTTCTCCACAATCTGTGCAAAGATGGAAATATACACAACGCTATCTCTATAAACATGGAAATATCTTCACCGCTTTCTGTATAAACATGGAAATATCTACACCACTATCTGGGTAAACATGGAAATATCTACACCGCAATCTGTCTAAAAAGGAAATATCTACACCGCTATCTTTGTAAAGATGGAAATATCTACATCGCAATCTGTGCAAAGATGGAAATAACTAAACACCTATCTGTGTAAACATGGTAATATCTACACCGCTGTTTCTATAAACATGGAAATATCCACACCGCTATCTGTATATTCAAGGAAATATCTACACCGCCATCTGTAAAAACATGGAAATATCTACACCGCAATCTGTATAAACATGGAAATACCTACACAATCATCTGTATAAACATGGTGACATCTACACAGCTATCTGTATAGTCTTGGAAATATCTACACCGCTATCAGTATAAACATGGAGATATCTACAACGCTATCTGTGTAAACATGGAAATGTCTACAGAGCTATCTGTGTAAACATGGAAATATCTACACCGCTATTTGTGTAAAGATGGAAATATCTGCACCGCAATCTGTGCAAACATGGAAATATTTACACCGCTATCTCTATAAACATGGAAATATCTGCACCGCTATCTCTATAAACATGGAAATATCTACACAGTCATCTGAATATACTTGGAAATATCTACACCACCATCTCTATAAACATGGAAATATCTACACTGCCATGTGTATACACATGGAAATATCTACACAGCCATCAGTATAAACTTGGAAACATCTGCACCGCTATCTGAATACACATGGAAATACCTAAAATGCTATCTCTATAAACATGGAAAGATATACACTGCTAACTGTATAAACATGGAAATATCTACAACGCTATCTGTGTAAACATGGAAATGTCTACACCACTATCTGTGTAAAGATTGAAATATCTACAGCACAATCAGTGCAACGATGGAAATATCTACACCGCTATCTGCGTAAAGATTTATATATCTACACCACAATGTGTGCAAAGATGGAAATATCTACACCGCTATCTGTGTAAACACGCAAATATCTACACCACGAGCTGTATAAACATGTAAATATCTTCACCGCCATCTGTATAAATAGGGAAATATCTACAGAGCCATCTGTATAAACATGGAAATATCTACACCGCTATCTGTATAAACATGCAAATATATACAACGCTATCTGTGTAAACATGGAAATATCTACACGGCTGTCTGTGTAAACATGGAAATATCTACACAACTATCTGTGTAAAAATGGAAATATCTACACCGCAATCTGTGCAAAGATGGAAATATCTACACCGCTATCTGTGTAAACATGCAAATATCTACACCGTGAGCTGTATAAACATGGAAAATCTACACCACTATCTGTATAAACATGGAAATACCAACACCGCTATATGTAAACATGGAAATATCTACACCGCTATGTGTATAAACATGGAAATATCTACACCGCTATCTCTATAAACATGGAAATACTTACACCGCCATCTCTATAAACATGGAAATACTTACACCGCCATCTCTATAAACATGGAAATATCTACACCGCTATCTATATAAACATAGAAATATCTACACCGCCATCTCTATAAACATGGAAATATCTACACCGCCATCTGCATAAACATGGAAATATCTACACCGCCATCTGTATAAACATGGAAATATCTACACCACCATCTCTATCAATAGGGAAATATCTACACTGCAATCTGTATAAACATGGAAATATCTACACAGCCATCTCTATAAACATGGAAATATCTCCACCGCTATCTGTTTAAAAATGGAAATATCTACACCGCTATTTGTATAAACATGGAAATATCTACACTGCTATCTGTATAAAGATGGAAATAACTACACCGCTATCACTATACACGTGGAAATATCTACACTGCTATCTGTATAAATATGGAAATATATTGAGCGCCATCTCTATATACATGGAAATATCTCCACCGCTATCTCTATAAACATGGAAATAGCCACACCGCTATCTGTATGAACATGGAAATATCTACACTGCTGTCTGTGAAAACATAGAAATACCTACAGAGTCATCTGTACAAACATGGAAATATCTACACCGCCGTCTCTTTAAACATGGAAATATCTACACAGCCATCTGCAAAAACATGGAAATATCTACACCGCTAATTGTATAAATATGGAAATATCTACAGCACCATCTCTATAAACATGGAAATATCTACACCGCTATCTGTATAAACATGGAAATATCTACACCGCTATCTGTATAAATATGGAAATATCTACACCGTTATCTCTATAAATATGGAAATGTCTACACCGCTATCTCTATAAACATGGAAATACCTACACCGCTATCTGTATAAACATGGAAATATCTGCATCTCTATCTGTAAAAACATTTAAATATCTACACCGCTATCTGTATAAACTTGGAAATATCTACACCGCTATCTGTATAAACATGGAAATATCTACACTGCCATCTGTATAAACATGGAAATATCTACAATGCTATCTGTATAAACATGGAAATATCTCCACCGCTATCTGTATAAACGTGGAAATATCTACACCGCTATCTGTATAAACCTGGAAGTATGTACACCGATATCTGTATAAACATGGAAATATCTACACTGCTACGTGTATAAACATGGAACTATCTACTCCGCTATATGTATAAACATGCAAATATATACAATGTTATCTGTGTAAACATGGAAATATCTACACCGCTGTCTGTGTAAACATGGAAATATCTACACCACTATCAGTGTAAAGATTGAAATATCTACAGCACAATCTGTGCAATGATGGAAATATGTACACCGCTATCTGTGTAAAGATGGAAATATCTACACGGCATTCTGTCCAAATATGGACAAATCTACACCGCTATCTGTGCAAACTTGGTAATATCTACACCGCTATCTGTATAAATATGGAAATATCTACACTGCCATCTGTATAAACATGGAAATATCTACACTGACATCTGAATAAACATGGAAATATCTACATCGCCATCTATATAAATATGGAAATATCTTCACTGTTATCTCTATGAACATGGAAATATCTTCACCGCTATCTGTATAAGCATGGAAATATCTACACTGGTATCTGTATAAACATTCAAATATATACAACGCTATCTGTGTAAATATGGAAATATCTACACCGCTGTCTGTGTAAACATAGAAATATCTACACCACTCTCTGTGTAAAGATTGAAATATCTACAGCACAATCAGTGCAACGATGGAAATATCTACACCGCTATCTGTGTAAAGATTTAAATATCTACACCACAATGTGTGCAAAGATGGAAATATCTACACCGCTATCTGTGTAAACACGCAAATATCTACAACACGAGCTGTATAAACATGGAAATATCTACACTGCAATCAGTATAAACATGGAAATACCAACACCGCTATCTGTAAACATGGAAATGTCCACAGCGCTATGCCTATAAACATAGAAATAATTGCACCGCCATCTCTATAAACAAGGAAATATCTACACCGCCATCTGCATGAACATGGAATTATCTACACCGCCATCTGTATAAACTTGTAAATATCTTCACCGCCATCTGTATAAATAGGGAAATCTCTACAGAGCCATCTGTATAAACATGGAAATATCTCCACAGCTATCTGTGTAAACATGGAAATATTTACAGTGCTCTCTGTGAAAAGATGGAAATATCTACACCACAATCTGTGAAAATATAGAAAAATCTACACCGCGATCTCTGTAAACATGGAAATATCTACACCGTTATCTGCATAAACACCTAAATATCTACACCGCTATCTGTATAAACATGGAAATATCTACACCCCTATCTCTATAAACATGGAAATGTTTACACCGCTATCTGTATAAACATGGAAATATCTACATGGCTATCTCTATAAACATGAAAATATCTGTAACGTCATCTGTATAAACATGGCAATACCTACACAGTCATCTGTATAAACATGGAAATATCTACACCACTATCTGTATAAACATGGAAATATCTACACTACATCTGTATAAACATGCAAATAGCCACACCGCTATGTGTATAAATGTGGAAATATCTACACAGGCATCTGAATAAACATGGAAATACATACACCGCTATCTTTATAAATATGGAAATATCTACACCGCTATCTCTATAAACATGGAAATATCTACACAGCTATCTGTATAAAAATGGAAATATCCACACCGCTATCTGTATAAACATGGAGGTATCTGCACCGATATCTGTATAAACATGGAAATATCTACACCGCAACCTGTATAAACATGGAGCTATCTACACCACTATCTGCATAAACATGGAAATATCTACACCGCTATCTGTATAAACATGGAAATATCTCCATCGCTATCTGTATAAACATGGAAATACCTACACCGCTATCTCTATAAACATGGAAATATCTACACCGCAATCTCTATAAAATGGAAATATCTACACCGCCATCTCTATAAACATGAAAATATCTACACCACCATCTCCATAAAGATGGAACTATCTACACCAACATTTGTGTAAACATGGAAATAACGACACCGATATCTGTATTAACATGGAAATATCTACACTGCCATTTGTATAACGATGTAAATATCTACATCGTGAGGTGAATAAACATGGAAATATCTACAACGCTATCTGTATAAACATGGAAATACCAACACCGCTATCTGTATAAACATGGAAATATCTACTCCGCTATCTGTATAAACATGGAAATACCAACACAGCTACCTGTATAAACATGGAAATATTGACACTGCTATCTGTATAAACATGGAAATATCTACACCACTATACCCATAAACATGGATGTACCTACAACGCCATCTCTATAAACATGAATTTTCTACACTACTATGTTTATAAACTTAGAAATATCTACACCGCCATCTCTATAAACATGGAAATATCTACAACGCTATCTGTGTAAACATAGAAATACCTACTCCGCTTTCTGTCTAAACATGGAAATACCAACAACGCTAACTCTATAAACATGGATATACCTACACCGCCATCTGTAAAAACATGGAAATAACTACACAATCACCTGTATAATCATGGAAATATATACACCTCCGTGAGTATAAACATGGAAATATCTACACTGCCATCTGTATACATATGGAAATATCTACACATGCATCAGTATAAACACGAAAATATCTACACCGCAATCTGTATAAACATGGAAATTCCTACACCGCTATCTGTATAAACATGGAAATATCTACACCGCTAACTCTATAAACATGGATATATCTACACTGCCATCTATACATACATGGAAATATCTACATTGCCATCTGTATAAACATGGACATATCTAAACCGCTATATGTATAAATGTGGAAATGTCTACACCGCTATCTCTATAAACATGGAAATATCTACACCGCTGCCTGTTTAAAAATGGAAATTTCTACACCGCAATCTGTGCAAAGATGGAAATATCTAAACCTCTATCTGTGTAAACAAAGAAATATATACACTGCTACCTGTATAAACATGGAAATATCTACACTGCTCTCTGTATAAACATGGAAATATCTACACCGCCATCTCTATAAACATGAAAATATCTACACCACCATCTCCATAAACGTGGAACTATCTACACCACCATCTGTGTAAACATGGAAATATTTACACCGCTATCTGTATAAACATGGAAATATCTACGCCGCCATCTGTATAAACATTTAAATATCTACACCAGTGTCTCTATAAACATGGAAATATCTACTCCACCATCTGCAAAAACAGGAAAATATCTACACAGTCGTCTCTATAGACATGGAAATATCTACAACACCAAATGTATAAACATGGAAATACCTTCATTGCCATCTGTATACACATGGAAATATCTACACAGCCATTTGTATCAACATGGAAATAACTACACCGCTATCTCAATGAACATGGAAATACCTACACCGCTCTCTCTATAAACATGGAAATATCCACACAGCTATCTCTATAAACATGGAAAAATCAACACAGCTATCTCTTTGAACATGGAAATATCTACACCGCCATCTCTATAAACGTGGAAATATCTACACCGTGATCTGTATAAACATGGAAATATCTACACCGCTCTCTATATAAACATGGAAATAACTACACCGCTATCTGTATATCCATGGAAATATCTACACCGCCATCTACATATCCATAGAAATATCTGCGCCGCCATGTGTATAAACATGGAAATATCTACACGGTCATCTGTGTATAGATGGAAATATCAACACCGCTATCTGTACAAACATGGAAACATCTGCACTGCTATCTGTATAAACATGGAAATATCTACACCGCGGTCTGTATAAACATGGAAATATCTACACCGTTATCTGTATAAACATGGAAATAACTACACCGCTATTTGTATAAACAAGGAAATATCTACACCGTGATCTGTATAAACATGGAAATATCTACACCGCCGTCTCTATAAACACGGAAATATCTACACCTCTATCTCTATAAACATGGAAATATCCACACCGCAATCTCTATAAACATGGAAAAACCAACATGGCTATCTCCATGAACATGGAAATATCTACACCGCCATCTCTATAAACATGGAAATATCTACACCACGATCAGTATAAACATGGAAATATCTACACCGCTATCTGTGTAAACATGGAAATATCTCCACTGCTATCTCTATAAACATCGAAATATCTTCACCGCCATCTGTATAAACATGGAAATAGTTACAAAGTTATCTGTATAAACATGGAAATAACTACACCGCCATCTGTATAAACATGTAAATATCTACAGAACCATGTGTATATACATGGAAATATCTACACCACTATCTATATAAACATGGAAATAACTACACCGCTATCTGTATAAACATGGAAATATCTACACCACCATCTACATATCCATGGAAATATCTGCGCCGCCCTCTGCATAAACATGGAAATATTTACACGGTCATCTGTGTATAGATGGAAATATCAACACCGCCATTTGTACAAACATGGAAATATCTGCACCGCAATCTGTATAAAGATGGAAATATCTACACCGCGGTGTGTATAAACATGGAAATATCTAAACCGCTATCTGTATAAACATGGAAATATCTACACCACTATCTCTATAAACATGGAAATATCTACACCGTGATGTGTATAAACATGGAAATATTTACAGCGCTATCTGTAAAAACATGGAAATATCTACACCGTTATCTGTATAAACATGGAAATACCTACAACGCCATCTGTAGAAACATGGAAATATCTACACCACAATCTGTATAAACATGGAAATATCTACAATACCATCTGTATACTCATGGAAATACCTACACGGCAATCTGTGTATAGTTGGAAACATCAACACCGCCATCTGTACAGACATGGAAATATCTACTCTGCGGTCTGTATAAACATGGAAATATCTACAACGGCATATGTATAAAAATGGAAATATCTACACCATGATCTGTATAAAACATGGAAATATTGACACTGATATCTGTATAAACATGGAAATATCTACACCGCTATCTCTATAAACAAGGAAATACCTGCAAAGCCATCTGTATAAACATGGAAATAACTACACAGTCATGTGTAGGAACATGGAAATATCTACACTGCCATCTGTGTAAACATGGAAATATCTACACAGTCCTCTGTATAAATATGGAAATATCTGCATAGGCATCTGTATAAACATGGAAATATCCGCAACGCTATCTGTATATACATGGAAATATCTACACCGCTGTCTCTATAAACATGGAAATATGTACACCGCTATGTGTATAAACATGGAAATATCTCCACTGCTGTCTGTATAAACATGGAACTATCTCCACCTTTATCTGTATAAACATGGAAATATCTACAGCGACATCTCTATAAACATTGAAATATCTACACTGCCATCTGTAAAAACATGGAAATATCTACACAGTCATCCGAATAAACATGGAAATATCTACACCACCATCTGTATAAACATGGAAATATCTACAATACCATCTGTATACACATGGAAATATCTACAAAGACATCTGTATAAATATGGAAATATCTACACCGCCATCTGCATAAACATGGAGACATCTACACCGCGATCAGTATAAACATGGAAATATCTACACCGCTATCTGTATAAACATGGAAATATCTCCCCTGCTATCTCAATAAACATCGAAATATCTACACCGCCATCTGTATAAACGTGCAAATATCTACACAGCCATGTGTATATACATGGAAATATCTACACCACTATCTATATAAACATGGAAATAACTACACCGCTATCTGTATAAACATGGAAATATCTACACCGCCATCTACATATCCATAGAAATATCGGTGCCGCCATCTGTATAAACATGGAAATATCTACACGGTCATCTGTGTATAGATGGAAATATCAACACCGCCGTCTGTACAAACATAGAAACATCTGCACCGCTCTCTGTATAAACATGGAAATAACTACAACGCTATTTGTATACACAAGGAAATATCTACACCGCCATCTGTTTAAACATGGAAATATATACACAGACATCTGTTTATACACGGAAATACCTACACCGCTATCTGTATAAACATGCTAATATCTACACCGTTATCTGTATAAATGTGGAAATATTTACACCGCTATCCCTATAAACATGGTAATATCAACACCGTGGTCTGTATAAACATGGAAATATCTACACCATGATCTGTATAAACATGGAAACATCTACACCGTGATCTGTATAAACATGGAAATATCTACACCACCATCTCTATAAACATGGAAATATCTACAACCCTATCTGTATAAACATGGAAATATCCACACCGCTATCTCTATAATCATGGAAAAATCAACACCGCTATCTCTATGAACATGGAAATATCTACACGGCCATCTCTATAAACATGGAAATATCTACGCCGCAATCAGTATAAACATGGAAATATCTACACCGCCATATGTATAGACATGGAAATATCTCCACTGCTATCTCTATAAACATCGGAATATCTACACCACCATCTGTATAAAAATGGAAATACTTTCAAAGTTTTCTGTATAAACATGGTAATATCTACACCGCCATCTGTATAAACATGGAAATATCTACACAGCCATGTGTATATACATGGAAATATCTACACTGCTATCTATATAAACATGGAAATAACTACACCGCTTTCTGTATAAACATGGAAATATTTACACCGCGGTCTGTATAAACATGGAAATATCTGCATCGCTATCTGCATAAACATGGAAATACCTACACGGCTATCTCTATAAACATGGAAATATCTACACCGTGATCTGTATAAACATGGAAATATTTACACGGCTATCTGTATAAACATGGAAATATCTACACCGATATCTGTATAAATATGGAAATATCTACACCGTTATCTCTATAAACATGGAAATATCTACATCGCCATCTGTATAAACTTGGAAATATCTACACTGCTATCTCTATAAACATGGAAATATCTACAATGCCATCTGTATACACATGGAAATACCTACACGGCAATCTGTGTATAGATGGAAACATCAACACCGCCATCTGTACAAACATGGAAATGTCTACACCGCTATCTCTATAAACACGGAAATATCTACACTGCCGTCAGTATAAACATAGAAATATCTACACCGGTATCTGTATAAACATGGAAATATCTACACCACGATCTGTACAAACATGGAAATATTTACACCGCTATCTGTATAAACATGGAAATATCTGCACCGCTATCTCTATAAACATGGAAATATCTACACCGCCATCTCCATAAACCTGGAACTATCTACACCACCATCTGTGTAAACATGGAAATATCTACACCGCTATCTGTATAAACATGGAAATATCTACACTGCCATCTGTATAAACATGGAAAACACTACACCGCAGTCTCTATAAACATGGAAACATATACAACGCCATCTGCAAATACCTGGAAATATCTACACAGTCATCTGTACATACATGGAAATATCTACACCACCATCTGTATAAACATGGGAATACCCACACTGCCATCCTTACACACATGGATATATCTTCACAGCCATCTGTATCAACATGGAAATAACTACACCGCTATCTCTATAAACATGGAATTACACCGCTATCAGTGTAAACATGGAAATATCTACACCACTATCTCTATGAACATGGAAATATGTACACCGCCATCTGTATAAACATGGAAATATCAACGCTGCCATCTGTATAAAGATGTAAATATCTACACCGTGAGCTGTATATACATGGAAATATCAACACTGCTATCTGTATAAACATGGAAATACCAACACTACAATCTGTATAAACATAGAAATATCTACACCGCTATCGGTATAAATATGGAAATATTGACTCCGCTATCTCTACAAACATTGAAATACCTACACCGCTATCTCTATAAACATGGAAATATATACACCGTCATCTCTATAAACATGGAAATATCTACACCACCATCTATATAAACAAGGAAATATATACACCGCCATCTATATAAAAATTGAAATATCTACACCGCTATCTCTATAAACATGGAAATATCTACACCGCCATCTGTAAAAACATGGAAATATCTACAAAGACATCTGTATAAACATGGAAGTATCTACAAAACCATCTGTATAAATTTGGAAATATCTACTCTGCCATCTGTACACACATGGAAATATCTACACAGCCATCTGTATAAACTTGGAAATATCAACACCGCTATGTCTATAAACATGGAAATACCTACACCGCTATCTTTATAAACATGGAAATTTCTACATGGCCATCTGTATAAACATGGAAATACCTACACCGCTATCTCTATAAACATGGGAATACCTACACCACTATCTTCATAAACATGGAAATATCTACACCGCCATCTGTATAAACATGGAATTATCTACACCGCTATCTGTATAAACTTGGATTTATCTACACCGCCATCTGTGTAAACATGGAAATATCTAAACCACTATCTGTATAAACAATGAAATATCTGCACAGCCATCTGTATAAAGATGGAAATTTCTACACCAAGATCTGTATAAATATGGAAATATCTACACCGCTACCTATATAAACACGGAAATATCTACACCGGTATATGTGTAAACATGGAAATATCTACACAGCTATCTCTATAAACATGGAAATATCTACACCGCTACCTCTATAAACATGGAAATATCTTCACCGCCATCTCTATAAACATGAAGACATCTACACTGCCATCTACATAAACATGGAACTGTCTACACCGTCATCTGTATTAATATGGAAATATCTACACAGCCATCTGTATCTACATGGAAATAACTACACCACGATCTCTATACACATGGAAATACCTACACTGCTATCTCTATAAACATGGAAATATCTACACGGCAATCTCTATAAACATGGAAATATCTACACTGACATCTCCGTAAACATGAAAATATCTACACTGCCATCTCCATAAACATGGAACTAACTACATCGCCATCTGTGTAAACATGGAAATATGTACACAGCTATCTGTATAAACATGGAAATATCTACACTGCCATCTGTACAAATATGGAAATATCTACACCACAAGCTTTATAAACATGGAAATATTTACACCGCTATCTGTATAAACTTGGAAATATCAACACTGCTATCTATATAAACATGGAAATATCTACACCGCTATCTGTATAAAAATGGAAATATCTACAACACTAATTGGGTAAACATGGAAATATCAACACTGCCATCTGTATACACATGGAACTATCTACACAGCCATCAGTATAAATATGGAAACATCCACACCGCTATCTCTATACACATGGAAATACTGATACTGCTATCTCTATAAACATGAAAATATCTACACCGTCATCTCTATAAACATGAAAATATCTACACCGCCATCTCCATCAACATGGAACTATCTACACCACCATCTGTGTAAACATGGAAATATCTACACCGCTGTCTGTATAAACATGGAAATAACTACACTGATATCTGTATAAAGATGGAAATAACTACACTGTGAGCTGTATAAACTTGGAAATAGCTACACCGCTATATGTATAAACATGGAAATACCAACACTGCTGTCTTTATAAAGATGGAAATATCTACACCGCTATCTCTATAAACATGGAACTATCTACACCGCCATGTATAAACATGGAAATATCAACACTGTCATCTGTATAAACATGGAAATATATACACAGCCATCTCTAAATACATGGAAATATCTACACCGCTATCTGTATAAACATGGAAATATCTACACCGCTATCAGTATAAACATGGAAATACCTACACCGTCATCTGTATAAACATGCAAATATAACAACGCTATCTGTATAAACATGGAAATATCTACACTGTCATCTGTATAAACATGGAAATATAACACCGCTATCTGTATAAACATGGAAATATTTACACCGCTATCTCTATAAACATGGAAATATCTGCACTGCTATCTGTATAAACATGGAAATATCCTCACCACTATCTCTATAAACATGGAAATATCTACACCGCCATCTGTATAAACATGGAAATATCTTCACAGTCATCTGTATAAACATGGAAATATCTACACTGCCATCTGTATACACCTGGAAATATCTACACAGCCATCTGTATAGACATGGAAATATTTACACCGCTAACTGTATAAACATGGAAATATCTACACTGCTCTCTGTATAAACTTGGAAATATCTACACTGCTATCTGTGTAAACATGGAAATAACTCCACCGCCATCTGTGCATACATGGAAATATCTCCACCGCTATCTGTATAAATATGGAAATTTCTCCACCGCCATCTGTATAAACATGGAAATATCTATACCGCCATCTGTATAAACATGGAAATATCTACACCGCTATCTTAATAAACATAAAAATATCTACAAGGCTAACTGTGTAAACATGGAAATATCTACAACACTATCTGTGTAAAAATGGAAATATCTAAACAGCTATCTGTGTAAACATGGAAATATCTACCCGATATCTGTATAAAGATGGAAATATCTACCCCGCAATCTGTGCAAAGGTGGAAATATCTACACTACTATCTCTGTAAACATGGAAATACCTACACCGCCATCTGTATAAACATGGAAATATCTACACCGCTATCTGTATAAACATGGAAATATGTACACCGCAATCTGTATAAACATGGAAATATCTACATCGCCATCTGTATAAACATGGAAATATCTACACCGCTATCTAAATAAATGTAGAAATATCTACACGGCTATCTCTATAAACATGGAAATATCTACAACGCTACCTGTTTTAAGATAGAAATTTCTACACCGCAATCTGTGTAAACATGGAAATATCTACACCGATATCTGTAAAAACGTGGAAATATCTACACCGCTATCTGTATAAACATGGAAATATCTACACCTCGATGTGTATAAACATGGAAATATCTACACCATGATCTGTATAAACATGGAAATATCTACACCGCCATCTGTATAAACATGGAAATACCTACAAACACATCTGTATAAACATGGAAATATCTACACAGCCATCAGTATAAACATGGAAATATCTACACAGCCATCGGTATATACATGGAAATATCTACACCGCTATCTGTATAAACATGGAAATAACTACACCACTATTTTTATAAACAAGGAAATATCTACACCGTGATCTGTATAAACATGGAAATATCTACACCGCTATTTGTATAAACAAGGAAATATCTACATCGCTATCTGTATAAGCATGGAAATAACTACACCGCTATTTCTATAAACAAGGAAATATCTACACCGTGATCTGTATAAACATGGAAATAACTACACCGCTATTTGTATAAACAAGGAAATATCTACACCGCCATCTGTTTAAACATGGAAATATATACACAGACATCTGTTTATACATGGAAATATCTACACCGCTATCTGAATAAACATGCTAATAACTACACCGCTATCTGTATAAATGTGGAAATATTTGCACCGCTATCCCTATAAACATGGTAATATAAACACCGCGATCTGTATAAACATGGAAATATCTACACCATGATCTGTATAAACATGGAAATATCTACACCGTGATTTGTATAAACATGGAAATATCTACAACGCCATCTCTATAAACATGGAAATATCTACACCCCTATCTGTATAAAGATGGAAATATCCACACCGCTATCTCTATAAACATGGAAAAATCAACACCGCTATCTCTATGTACATGGAAATATCTACACCGCCACCTCTACAAACATGGAAATATCTACACCGCGATCAGTATAAACGTGGAAATATCTCCACTGCTATGTCTATAAACATCGAAATATCTATATCGCTATTTGTATAAACGTGGAAATACCAACACCGCTATCGGTATAAACATGGAAGTATCTGCAACGCCATCTATATAAACATGGAAATATCTACACCGCTATCAGTATAAACATGCAAATATTTACACCGCCAACTGTATAAAGATGGGAATATCTACAATGCCATCTGTAGAAAGATGGAAATATCTACACCGCAGTCTGTGTAAACACGGAAATATATACACCGATATATGTAAAAACATGGAAATATCTACACCCCTATCTGTATAAACATGGAAATATCCACACAGCTATCTCTATAAACATGGAAAAATCAACACAGCTATCTCTTTGAACATGGAAATATCTACACCGCCATCTCTATAAACGTGGAAATATCTACACCGTGATCTGTATAAACATGGAAATATCTACACCGCTCTCTATATAAACATGGAAATAACTACACCGCTATCTGTATATCCATGGAAATATCTACACCGCCATCTACATATCCATAGAAATATCTGCGCCGCCATGTGTATAAACATGGAAATATCTACACGGTCATCTGTGTATAGATGGAAATATCAACACCGCTATCTGTACAAACATGGAAACATCTGCACTGCTATCTGTATAAACATGGAAATATCTACACCGCGGTCTGTATAAACATGGAAATATCTACACCGTTATCTGTATAAACATGGAAATAACTACACCGCTATTTGTATAAACAAGGAAATATCTACACCGTGATCTGTATAAACATGGAAATATCTACACCGCCGTCTCTATAAACACGGAAATATCTACACCTCTATCTCTATAAACATGGAAATATCCACACCGCAATCTCTATAAACATGGAAAAACCAACATGGCTATCTCCATGAACATGGAAATATCTACACCGCCATCTCTATAAACATGGAAATATCTACACCACGATCAGTATAAACATGGAAATATCTACACCGCTATCTGTGTAAACATGGAAATATCTCCACTGCTATCTCTATAAACATCGAAATATCTTCACCGCCATCTGTATAAACATGGAAATAGTTACAAAGTTATCTGTATAAACATGGAAATAACTACACCGCCATCTGTATAAACATGTAAATATCTACAGAACCATGTGTATATACATGGAAATATCTACACCACTATCTATATAAACATGGAAATAACTACACCGCTATCTGTATAAACATGGAAATATCTACACCACCATCTACATATCCATGGAAATATCTGCGCCGCCCTCTGCATAAACATGGAAATATTTACACGGTCATCTGTGTATAGATGGAAATATCAACACCGCCATTTGTACAAACATGGAAATATCTGCACCGCAATCTGTATAAAGATGGAAATATCTACACCGCGGTGTGTATAAACATGGAAATATCTAAACCGCTATCTGTATAAACATGGAAATATCTACACCACTATCTCTATAAACATGGAAATATCTACACCGTGATGTGTATAAACATGGAAATATTTACAGCGCTATCTGTAAAAACATGGAAATATCTACACCGTTATCTGTATAAACATGGAAATACCTACAACGCCATCTGTAGAAACATGGAAATATCTACACCACAATCTGTATAAACATGGAAATATCTACAATACCATCTGTATACTCATGGAAATACCTACACGGCAATCTGTGTATAGTTGGAAACATCAACACCGCCATCTGTACAGACATGGAAATATCTACTCTGCGGTCTGTATAAACATGGAAATATCTACAACGGCATATGTATAAAAATGGAAATATCTACACCATGATCTGTATAAAACATGGAAATATTGACACTGATATCTGTATAAACATGGAAATATCTACACCGCTATCTCTATAAACAAGGAAATACCTGCAAAGCCATCTGTATAAACATGGAAATAACTACACAGTCATGTGTAAGAACATGGAAATATCTACACTGCCATCTGTGTAAACATGGAAATATCTACACAGTCCTCTGTATAAATATGGAAATATCTGCATAGGCATCTGTATAAACATGGAAATATCCGCAACGCTATCTGTATATACATGGAAATATCTACACCGCTGTCTCTATAAACATGGAAATATGTACACCGCTATGTGTATAAACATGGAAATATCTCCACTGCTGTCTGTATAAACATGGAACTATCTCCACCTTTATCTGTATAAACATGGAAATATCTACAGCGACATCTCTATAAACATTGAAATATCTACACTGCCATCTGTAAAAACATGGAAATATCTACACAGTCATCCGAATAAACATGGAAATATCTACACCACCATCTGTATAAACATGGAAATATCTACAATACCATCTGTATACACATGGAAATATCTACAAAGACATCTGTATAAATATGGAAATATCTACACCGCCATCTGCATAAACATGGAGACATCTACACCGCGATCAGTATAAACATGGAAATATCTACACCGCTATCTGTATAAACATGGAAATATCTCCCCTGCTATCTCAATAAACATCGAAATATCTACACCGCCATCTGTATAAACGTGCAAATATCTACACAGCCATGTGTATATACATGGAAATATCTACACCACTATCTATATAAACATGGAAATAACTACACCGCTATCTGTATAAACATGGAAATATCTACACCGCCATCTACATATCCATAGAAATATCGGTGCCGCCATCTGTATAAACATGGAAATATCTACACGGTCATCTGTGTATAGATGGAAATATCAACACCGCCGTCTGTACAAACATAGAAACATCTGCACCGCTCTCTGTATAAACATGGAAATAACTACAACGCTATTTGTATACACAAGGAAATATCTACACCGCCATCTGTTTAAACATGGAAATATATACACAGACATCTGTTTATACACGGAAATACCTACACCGCTATCTGTATAAACATGCTAATATCTACACCGTTATCTGTATAAATGTGGAAATATTTACACCGCTATCCCTATAAACATGGTAATATCAACACCGTGGTCTGTATAAACATGGAAATATCTACACCATGATCTGTATAAACATGGAAACATCTACACCGTGATCTGTATAAACATGGAAATATCTACACCACCATCTCTATAAACATGGAAATATCTACAACCCTATCTGTATAAACATGGAAATATCCACACCGCTATCTCTATAATCATGGAAAAATCAACACCGCTATCTCTATGAACATGGAAATATCTACACGGCCATCTCTATAAACATGGAAATATCTACGCCGCAATCAGTATAAACATGGAAATATCTACACCGCCATATGTATAGACATGGAAATATCTCCACTGCTATCTCTATAAACATCGGAATATCTACACCACCATCTGTATAAAAATGGAAATACTTTCAAAGTTTTCTGTATAAACATGGTAATATCTACACCGCCATCTGTATAAACATGGAAATATCTACACAGCCATGTGTATATACATGGAAATATCTACACTGCTATCTATATAAACATGGAAATAACTACACCGCTTTCTGTATAAACATGGAAATATTTACACCGCGGTCTGTATAAACATGGAAATATCTGCATCGCTATCTGCATAAACATGGAAATACCTACACGGCTATCTCTATAAACATGGAAATATCTACACCGTGATCTGTATAAACATGGAAATATTTACACGGCTATCTGTATAAACATGGAAATATCTACACCGATATCTGTATAAATATGGAAATATCTACACCGTTATCTCTATAAACATGGAAATATCTACATCGCCATCTGTATAAACTTGGAAATATCTACACTGCTATCTCTATAAACATGGAAATATCTACAATGCCATCTGTATACACATGGAAATACCTACACGGCAATCTGTGTATAGATGGAAACATCAACACCGCCATCTGTACAAACATGGAAATGTCTACACCGCTATCTCTATAAACACGGAAATATCTACACTGCCGTCAGTATAAACATAGAAATATCTACACCGGTATCTGTATAAACATGGAAATATCTACACCACGATCTGTACAAACATGGAAATATTTACACCGCTATCTGTATAAACATGGAAATATCTGCACCGCTATCTCTATAAACATGGAAATATCTACACCGCCATCTCCATAAACCTGGAACTATCTACACCACCATCTGTGTAAACATGGAAATATCTACACCGCTATCTGTATAAACATGGAAATATCTACACTGCCATCTGTATAAACATGGAAAACACTACACCGCAGTCTCTATAAACATGGAAACATATACAACGCCATCTGCAAATACCTGGAAATATCTACACAGTCATCTGTACATACATGGAAATATCTACACCACCATCTGTATAAACATGGGAATACCCACACTGCCATCCTTACACACATGGATATATCTTCACAGCCATCTGTATCAACATGGAAATAACTACACCGCTATCTCTATAAACATGGAATTACACCGCTATCAGTGTAAACATGGAAATATCTACACCACTATCTCTATGAACATGGAAATATGTACACCGCCATCTGTATAAACATGGAAATATCAACGCTGCCATCTGTATAAAGATGTAAATATCTACACCGTGAGCTGTATATACATGGAAATATCAACACTGCTATCTGTATAAACATGGAAATACCAACACTACAATCTGTATAAACATAGAAATATCTACACCGCTATCGGTATAAATATGGAAATATTGACTCCGCTATCTCTACAAACATTGAAATACCTACACCGCTATCTCTATAAACATGGAAATATATACACCGTCATCTCTATAAACATGGAAATATCTACACCACCATCTATATAAACAAGGAAATATATACACCGCCATCTATATAAAAATTGAAATATCTACACCGCTATCTCTATAAACATGGAAATATCTACACCGCCATCTGTAAAAACATGGAAATATCTACAAAGACATCTGTATAAACATGGAAGTATCTACAAAACCATCTGTATAAATTTGGAAATATCTACTCTGCCATCTGTACACACATGGAAATATCTACACAGCCATCTGTATAAACTTGGAAATATCAACACCGCTATGTCTATAAACATGGAAATACCTACACCGCTATCTTTATAAACATGGAAATTTCTACATGGCCATCTGTATAAACATGGAAATACCTACACCGCTATCTCTATAAACATGGGAATACCTACACCACTATCTTCATAAACATGGAAATATCTACACCGCCATCTGTATAAACATGGAATTATCTACACCGCTATCTGTATAAACTTGGATTTATCTACACCGCCATCTGTGTAAACATGGAAATATCTAAACCACTATCTGTATAAACAATGAAATATCTGCACAGCCATCTGTATAAAGATGGAAATTTCTACACCAAGATCTGTATAAATATGGAAATATCTACACCGCTACCTATATAAACACGGAAATATCTACACCGGTATATGTGTAAACATGGAAATATCTACACAGCTATCTCTATAAACATGGAAATATCTACACCGCTACCTCTATAAACATGGAAATATCTTCACCGCCATCTCTATAAACATGAAGACATCTACACTGCCATCTACATAAACATGGAACTGTCTACACCGTCATCTGTATTAATATGGAAATATCTACACAGCCATCTGTATCTACATGGAAATAACTACACCACGATCTCTATACACATGGAAATACCTACACTGCTATCTCTATAAACATGGAAATATCTACACGGCAATCTCTATAAACATGGAAATATCTACACTGACATCTCCGTAAACATGAAAATATCTACACTGCCATCTCCATAAACATGGAACTAACTACATCGCCATCTGTGTAAACATGGAAATATGTACACAGCTATCTGTATAAACATGGAAATATCTACACTGCCATCTGTACAAATATGGAAATATCTACACCACAAGCTTTATAAACATGGAAATATTTACACCGCTATCTGTATAAACTTGGAAATATCAACACTGCTATCTATATAAACATGGAAATATCTACACCGCTATCTGTATAAAAATGGAAATATCTACAACACTAATTGGGTAAACATGGAAATATCAACACTGCCATCTGTATACACATGGAACTATCTACACAGCCATCAGTATAAATATGGAAACATCCACACCGCTATCTCTATACACATGGAAATACCGATACTGCTATCTCTATAAACATGAAAATATCTACACCGTCATCTCTATAAACATGAAAATATCTACACCGCCATCTCCATCAACATGGAACTATCTACACCACCATCTGTGTAAACATGGAAATATCTACACCGCTGTCTGTATAAACATGGAAATAACTACACTGATATCTGTATAAAGATGGAAATAACTACACTGTGAGCTGTATAAACTTGGAAATAGCTACACCGCTATATGTATAAACATGGAAATACCAACACTGCTGTCTTTATAAAGATGGAAATATCTACACCGCTATCTCTATAAACATGGAACTATCTACACCGCCATGTATAAACATGGAAATATCAACACTGTCATCTGTATAAACATGGAAATATATACACAGCCATCTCTAAATACATGGAAATATCTACACCGCTATCTGTATAAACATGGAAATATCTACACCGCTATCAGTATAAACATGGAAATACCTACACCGTCATCTGTATAAACATGCAAATATAACAACGCTATCTGTATAAACATGGAAATATCTACACTGTCATCTGTATAAACATGGAAATATAACACCGCTATCTGTATAAACATGGAAATATTTACACCGCTATCTCTATAAACATGGAAATATCTGCACTGCTATCTGTATAAACATGGAAATATCCTCACCACTATCTCTATAAACATGGAAATATCTACACCGCCATCTGTATAAACATGGAAATATCTTCACAGTCATCTGTATAAACATGGAAATATCTACACTGCCATCTGTATACACCTGGAAATATCTACACAGCCATCTGTATAGACATGGAAATATTTACACCGCTAACTGTATAAACATGGAAATATCTACACTGCTCTCTGTATAAACTTGGAAATATCTACACCGCTATCTGTGTAAACATGGAAATAACTCCACCGCCATCTGTGCATACATGGAAATATCTCCACCGCTATCTGTATAAATATGGAAATTTCTCCACCGCCATCTGTATAAACATGGAAATATCTATACCGCCATCTGTATAAACATGGAAATATCTACACCGCTATCTTAATAAACATAAAAATATCTACAAGGCTAACTGTGTAAACATGGAAATATCTACAACACTATCTGTGTAAAAATGGAAATATCTAAACAGCTATCTGTGTAAACATGGAAATATCTACCCGATATCTGTATAAAGATGGAAATATCTACCCCGCAATCTGTGCAAAGGTGGAAATATCTACACTACTATCTCTGTAAACATGGAAATACCTACACCGCCATCTGTATAAACATGGAAATATCTACACCGCTATCTGTATAAACATGGAAATATGTACACCGCAATCTGTATAAACATGGAAATATCTACATCGCCATCTGTATAAACATGGAAATATCTACACCGCTATCTAAATAAATGTAGAAATATCTACACGGCTATCTCTATAAACATGGAAATATCTACAACGCTACCTGTTTTAAGATAGAAATTTCTACACCGCAATCTGTGTAAACATGGAAATATCTACACCGATATCTGTAAAAACGTGGAAATATCTACACCGCTATCTGTATAAACATGGAAATATCTACACCTCGATGTGTATAAACATGGAAATATCTACACCATGATCTGTATAAACATGGAAATATCTACACCGCCATCTGTATAAACATGGAAATACCTACAAACACATCTGTATAAACATGGAAATATCTACACAGCCATCAGTATAAACATGGAAATATCTACACAGCCATCGGTATATACATGGAAATATCTACACCACTATCTGTATAAACATGGAAATAACTACACCACTATTTTTATAAACAAGGAAATATCTACACCGTGATCTGTATAAACATGGAAATATCTACACCGCTATTTGTATAAACAAGGAAATATCTACATCGCTATCTGTATAAGCATGGAAATAACTACACCGCTATTTCTATAAACAAGGAAATATCTACACCGTGATCTGTATAAACATGGAAATAACTACACCGCTATTTGTATAAACAAGGAAATATCTACACCGCCATCTGTTTAAACATGGAAATATATACACAGACATCTGTTTATACATGGAAATATCTACACCGCTATCTGAATAAACATGCTAATAACTACACCGCTATCTGTATAAATGTGGAAATATTTGCACCGCTATCCCTATAAACATGGTAATATAAACACCGCGATCTGTATAAACATGGAAATATCTACACCATGATCTGTATAAACATGGAAATATCTACACCGTGATTTGTATAAACATGGAAATATCTACAACGCCATCTCTATAAACATGGAAATATCTACACCCCTATCTGTATAAAGATGGAAATATCCACACCGCTATCTCTATAAACATGGAAAAATCAACACCGCTATCTCTATGTACATGGAAATATCTACACCGCCACCTCTACAAACATGGAAATATCTACACCGCGATCAGTATAAACGTGGAAATATCTCCACTGCTATGTCTATAAACATCGAAATATCTATATCGCTATTTGTATAAACGTGGAAATACCAACACCGCTATCGGTATAAACATGGAAGTATCTGCAACGCCATCTATATAAACATGGAAATATCTACACCGCTATCAGTATAAACATGCAAATATTTACACCGCCAACTGTATAAAGATGGGAATATCTACAATGCCATCTGTAGAAAGATGGAAATATCTACACCGCAGTCTGTGTAAACACGGAAATATATACACCGATATATGTAAAAACATGGAAATATCTACACCCCTATCTGTATAAACATGGAAATATCCACACAGCTATCTCTATAAACATGGAAAAATCAACACAGCTATCTCTTTGAACATGGAAATATCTACACCGCCATCTCTATAAACGTGGAAATATCTACACCGTGATCTGTATAAACATGGAAATATCTACACCGCTCTCTATATAAACATGGAAATAACTACACCGCTATCTGTATATCCATGGAAATATCTACACCGCCATCTACATATCCATAGAAATATCTGCGCCGCCATGTGTATAAACATGGAAATATCTACACGGTCATCTGTGTATAGATGGAAATATCAACACCGCTATCTGTACAAACATGGAAACATCTGCACTGCTATCTGTATAAACATGGAAATATCTACACCGCGGTCTGTATAAACATGGAAATATCTACACCGTTATCTGTATAAACATGGAAATAACTACACCGCTATTTGTATAAACAAGGAAATATCTACACCGTGATCTGTATAAACATGGAAATATCTACACCGCCGTCTCTATAAACACGGAAATATCTACACCTCTATCTCTATAAACATGGAAATATCCACACCGCTATCTCTATAAACATGGAAAAACCAACATGGCTATCTCCATGAACATGGAAATATCTACACCGCCATCTCTATAAACATGGAAATATCTACACCACGATCAGTATAAACATGGAAATATCTACACCGCTATCTGTGTAAACATGGAAATATCTCCACTGCTATCTCTATAAACATCGAAATATCTTCACCGCCATCTGTATAAACATGGAAATAGTTACAAAGTTATCTGTATAAACATGGAAATAACTACACCGCCATCTGTATAAACATGTAAATATCTACAGAACCATGTGTATATACATGGAAATATCTACACCACTATCTATATAAACATGGAAATAACTACACCGCTATCTGTATAAACATGGAAATATCTACACCACCATCTACATATCCATGGAAATATCTGTGCCGCCCTCTGCATAAACATGGAAATATTTACACGGTCATCTGTGTATAGATGGAAATATCAACACCGCCATTTGTACAAACATGGAAATATCTGCACCGCAATCTGTATAAAGATGGAAATATCTACACCGCGGTGTGTATAAACATGGAAATATCTAAACCGCTATCTGTATAAACATGGAAATATCTACACCACTATCTCTATAAACATGGAAATATCTACACCGTGATGTGTATAAACATGGAAATATTTACAGCGCTATCTGTAAAAACATGGAAATATCTACACCGTTATCTGTATAAACATGGAAATACCTACAACGCCATCTGTAGAAACATGGAAATATCTACACCACAATCTGTATAAACATGGAAATATCTACAATACCATCTGTATACTCATGGAAATACCTACACGGCAATCTGTGTATAGTTGGAAACATCAACACCGCCATCTGTACAGACATGGAAATATCTACTCTGCGGTCTGTATAAACATGGAAATATCTACAACGGTATATGTATAAAAATGGAAATATCTACACCATGATCTGTATAAAACATGGAAATATTGACACTGATATCTGTATAAACATGGAAATATCTACACCGCTATCTCTATAAACAAGGAAATACCTGCAAAGCCATCTGTATAAACATGGAAATAACTACACAGTCATGTGTAGGAACATGGAAATATCTACACTGCCATCTGTGTAAACATGGAAATATCTACACAGTCCTCTGTATAAATATGGAAATATCTGCATAGGCATCTGTATAAACATGGAAATATCCGCAACGCTATCTGTATATACATGGAAATATCTACACCGCTGTCTCTATAAACATGGAAATATGTACACCGCTATGTGTATAAACATGGAAATATCTCCACTGCTGTCTGTATAAACATGGAACTATCTCCACCTTTTTTCTGTATAAACATGGAAATATCTACAGCGACATCTCTATAAACATTGAAATATCTACACTGCCATCTGTAAAAACATGGAAATATCTACACAGTCATCCGAATAAACATGGAAATATCTACACCACCATCTGTATAAACATGGAAATATCTACAATACCATCTGTATACACATGGAAATATCTACAAAGACATCTGTATAAATATGGAAATATCTACACCGCCATCTGCATAAACATGGAGACATCTACACCGCGATCAGTATAAACATGGAAATATCTACACCGCTATCTGTATAAACATGGAAATATCTCCCCTGCTATCTCAATAAACATCGAAATATCTACACCGCCATCTGTATAAACGTGCAAATATCTACACAGCCATGTGTATATACATGGAAATATCTACACCACTATCTATATAAACATGGAAATAACTACACCGCTATCTGTATAAACATGGAAATATCTACACCGCCATCTACATATCCATAGAAATATCGGTGCCGCCATCTGTATAAACATGGAAATATCTACACGGTCATCTGTGTATAGATGGAAATATCAACACCGCCGTCTGTACAAACATAGAAACATCTGCACCGCTCTCTGTATAAACATGGAAATAACTACAACGCTATTTGTATACACAAGGAAATATCTACACCGCCATCTGTTTAAACATGGAAATATATACACAGACATCTGTTTATACACGGAAATACCTACACCGCTATCTGTATAAACATGCTAATATCTACACCGTTATCTGTATAAATGTGGAAATATTTACACCGCTATCCCTATAAACATGGTAATATCAACACCGTGGTCTGTATAAACATGGAAATATCTACACCATGATCTGTATAAACATGGAAACATCTACACCGTGATCTGTATAAACATGGAAATATCTACACCACCATCTCTATAAACATGGAAATATCTACAACCCTATCTGTATAAACATGGAAATATCCACACCGCTATCTCTATAATCATGGAAAAATCAACACCGCTATCTCTATGAACATGGAAATATCTACACGGCCATCTCTATAAACATGGAAATATCTACGCCGCAATCAGTATAAACATGGAAATATCTACACCGCCATATGTATAGACATGGAAATATCTCCACTGCTATCTCTATAAACATCGGAATATCTACACCACCATCTGTATAAAAATGGAAATACTTTCAAAGTTTTCTGTATAAACATGGTAATATCTACACCGCCATCTGTATAAACATGGAAATATCTACACAGCCATGTGTATATACATGGAAATATCTACACTGCTATCTATATAAACATGGAAATAACTACACCGCTTTCTGTATAAACATGGAAATATTTACACCGCGGTCTGTATAAACATGGAAATATCTGCATCGCTATCTGCATAAACATGGAAATACCTACACGGCTATCTCTATAAACATGGAAATATCTACACCGTGATCTGTATAAACATGGAAATATTTACACGGCTATCTGTATAAACATGGAAATATCTACACCGATATCTGTATAAATATGGAAATATCTACACCGTTATCTCTATAAACATGGAAATATCTACATCGCCATCTGTATAAACTTGGAAATATCTACACTGCTATCTCTATAAACATGGAAATATCTACAATGCCATCTGTATACACATGGAAATACCTACACGGCAATCTGTGTATAGATGGAAACATCAACACCGCCATCTGTACAAACATGGAAATGTCTACACCGCTATCTCTATAAACACGGAAATATCTACACTGCCGTCAGTATAAACATAGAAATATCTACACCGGTATCTGTATAAACATGGAAATATCTACACCACGATCTGTACAAACATGGAAATATTTACACCGCTATCTGTATAAACATGGAAATATCTGCACCGCTATCTCTATAAACATGGAAATATCTATAAAGCCATCTGTATAAACATGAAAATACCTACACAGTCATGTGAAGGAACATGGAAATATCTACACTGCCATCTGTATAAACATGGAAATATCTACACAGCCCTCTGTATAAATACGGAAATATCTACATAGGCATCTGTATAAACATGGAAATATCTGCACCGCTATCTGTATTAACATGGAAATACCTACACCTCTGTCTCTATAAACATGGAAATATGTACAACGCTATGTGTATAAACATGGGAATATCTCCCCTGCTGTCTTTATAAACATGGAAATATCTACACCGCGATCTGTATAAACATGGAAATATCTACAAGGTCATCTGTGTATAGATGGAAATATTAACACCGCCATCTCTACAAACATGGAAATATCTGCACCGCTCTCTGTATAAACATGGAAATAACTACAACGCTATTTGTATAAACAAGGAAATATCTACACCGCCATGTGTTTAAACATGGAAATATATACACAGACATCGTTTATACATGGAAATATCTACACCGCTATCTGTATAAACCTGCTAATAACTACACCGCTATCTGTATAAATGTGGAAATATTTGCACAGCTATTCCTATAAACGTCGTAATATCAACACCGCCATCTGTATAAACATGGAAATATCTACACCATGATCTGTATAAACATGGAAATATCTGCACAGCGATCTGTATAAACATGGAAATATCTACACCGTGATCTGCATAAACATGGAAATATCTACATCGCCATCTGTAAAAACATGGAAATATCTACACCCCTATCTGTATAAACATGGAAATATCCACACAGCTATCTCTATAAACATGGAAAAATCAACAACGCTATCTCTATGAACATGGGAATATCTACACCGCCATCTCTATAAACATGGAAATATCTACACCGTGATCAGTATAAACATGGAAATATCTACACCGCTATCTGTATAAACATGGAAATACTTACAAAGTTATCTGTATAAACATGGAAATATCAACACCGACATCTGTATAAACATGGAAATATCTACACTGCCATGTGTATATACATAGAAATAACTACACCGCTATCAATATAAAAATGGAAATAACTACACCGCTATTTGTATAAACATCGAAATATCTCCACTGCTATCTCTATAAACATCGAAATACCTACACCGCCATCTGTACAAACCTGGAAATAGTTACAAAGTTATCTGTATAAACATGGAAATATCTACAGAGCTATCATTATAAACATGGAAATATCTACACCGCCATCTCTATAAACATGGAAATAACTACAAAGTCATCTGTAAAAACATGGAAATATCTACACAGCCATCTGTATAAACATGGATATATCTACACAGCCATCTGTAAATACATGGAAATATCTACACCGCAATCTGTATAAACATGGAAATAACTACACCGCTATTTGCATAAACAAGGAAATATCTACCCCGTGATCTGTATAAACATGGAAATATCTACACCGCCTTCTCTATAAACATGGAAATATCTACACCCCTATCTTTATAAACATGGAAATATCCCCAACGAAATCTCTATAAACATGGAAAAATCAACACTGCTATCTCTATGAACATGGAAATATCTACACCGCTATCTATATAAACATGGAAATAACTACACCGCTATCTGTATAAACATGGAAATATCTACACCGCCATCTACATATCCATGGAAATATCTGCGCCGCCATCTGTATAAACATGGAAATATCTACACGGTCATCTGTGTATAGATGGAAATAACAACAACGCCATCTGTACAAACATGGAAATATCTGCACCGCTATCTGTATAAACATGGAAATATCTACACCGCGGTCTGTATAAACATGGAAATATCTACACCGCTATCTGTATAAACATGGAAAATCTACACCGCTATCTCTATAAACATGGAAAAATCTACACCGTGATCTGTATTAACATGGAAATATTTACACCGCTATCTGTATAAACATGGAAACTTCTACACTGTTATCTGTATAAATATGGAAATATCTACACCGCTATCTCTATAAACTTGGAAATATCTACACCGCCACCTGTATAAACATGGAAATACCTACACAGTCATCTGTGTAAACATGGAAATATCTACACCACCATCTGTATAAACATGGAAATATCTACAATGCCATCTGTATACACATGGAAATGCCTACACGGCAATCTGTGTATAGATGGAAAGATCAACACCGCCATCTGTCCAAACATGGAAATATCTATACTACTAACTCTGAAAACATGGAAATATTTACACTGCGGTCTGTATAAACATGGAAATATCTAAACCGGTATCTGTATAAACATGGAAATATCTACACCATGATCTGTACAGACATGGAAATATATACACCGCTATTTGTATAAACATGGAAATATCTACAACGCCATCTATATAAACTTGGAAATATCTACACTGCTATGTCTATAAACATGGAAATACCTACACCGCTATCTCTATAAACATGGAAATATCTACACCGCTATCTGAATAAACATGGAAATTTCTACACCGCTATCTGTATAAATATGGAAATATCTTCACCACGATCTATATAAACATGGAAATATCTACACAACCATCTGTATAAACATGGAAATATGTACAATGCCATCTGTAGAAAGATGGAAATATCTACACCGCAATCTGTGTAAACATGGAAATATCGACACCGATATCTGTAAAAACATGGAAACATCTACACCGCTAACTGTATAAACATGGAAATATCCACAATGCCATCTGTAGAAAGATGGAAATATCTACACCGCATTCGGTGTAAACATGGAAATATCTACAGTGCCATCTCTATAAACATTGAAATATCTACACTGCCATCTGTAAAAATATGGAAATATCTACACAGTCATCTGAATAAACATGGAAATATCTACACCACCATCTGTATAAACATGGAAATACCTACAATACCATCTGTATACACATGGAAATATCTACACAGACATCTGTATAAATACGGAAATATCTACACCGCCATCTGTATAAACATGGAAATATCTACACTGCCATCTGTAGAAAGATGGAAATATCTACACCGCTATCTCTATAAATATGGAAATATCTACACCGCCATCTCTATAAACATGAAAATATCTACACTGCCATCTCCATAAAGATGGATGTATCTACTCCGCCATGTGTATAAACATGGAAATATCTACAACACCATCTGTGTAAACATGGAAATATCTACACCACTGTCTCTATAAACATGGAAATATCTACACCGCCATCTGCATGTCCATGGAAATATCTACGCTGCCATCTGTATAAACATGTAAATAACTACACGGCCATCTGTGTATAGATGGAAATAACAACACCGCCATCTGTACAAACATGGAAATATCTACACCGCTATCTCTATAAACATGTAATTATCTGCACTGCCATCTGTAAAAACATGCAAATACCTATACAGTCATCTGTATAATCATGGAAATATCTACAATGCCATCTGTATACACATGGAAATATCTACACAGCCATCTTTATAAACATGTAAATATCTACACTGCTATCTCTATAAACATGGAAATATCTACACCGCCATCTCTATAAACATGAAAATATCTACACTGCCATCTTCATAAACATGGAACTAACTACTCCGCCATCTGAATAAACATGTAAACATATACACTGCCATCTGTTTGAATAAGGAAACATCTACAATGCCATCTGTATAAAGATATAAATATCTGCACCGCGATCTGTATAAACATGGAAATATCTATATCGCTATCTGTATAAACGTGGAAATACCAACACCGCTATCGGTACAAACATGGAAATATCTACAACGCCATCTATATAAACATGGAAATATCTACACCGGTATATCTATAAACATGGAAATACCTACACCGCTATCTCTATAAACATGGAAATATCTACACCGCTATCTGTATAAACATGGAAATATCTACACCGTGATCTGTATAAACATGGAAATATCTACACCGCGATCTGTATAAACATGGAAATATCTTCACCACGATCTGTATAAACATGGAAATATCTACACCACTATCTGTATAAACATGGCAATATCTACACCACCAGCTATATAAACATGGAAATATCTACACCGCCATCTGTATAAACATGGAAATATCTACAATGCCATCTGTAGAAAGATGGAAATATCTACACCGCAATCTGTGTAAACATGGAAATATCTACAAAGATATCTGTAAACACATGGAAATATCTACACCGCCATCTGTATAAACACGGAAATATCTACACCGCGATCTGTATAAACATGGAAATATCTACACAGCTATTTCTATAAACATGGAAATATCTACACCGCCATCTGTATAAACATAGAAATACCTACAAAGTCATCTGCATAAACATGGAAATATCTACAAAGCCATCTGTATAAACATTGAAATATCTACACAGCCATCTGTAAATACATGGAAATATCTACACCACAATCTGTTAACACATGGAAATATCTACACCGCTATCTGAATAAACATAGAAATACCTACACTGCAGTCTGTATAAATATTGAAATATCTACACCGGTATATGTATAAACATGGGAATATCTACACCACGATCTGTATAAACATGGAAATATTTACACCGTTATCTGTATAAACCTGGAAATATCTACACTGCTATCTCTATAATTATGGAAATATCTACACCGCCATCTGTATAAACATGGAAATAACTACACAGTAATGTGTAGGAACATGGAAATATATACACCACCGTTTGTATAAAGATGGAAATATCTATGCAGTGATCTGTATAAACATGCAAATATCTACACCGCTATCTGTATAAATATGAAATATCTATACCGCTATCTCTATGAAAGTAGAAATATCTACACAGCTATCTTTATAAACATGGAAATATCCTCACTGCTATCTCTATGAACATGGATATATCTACACGGCTATCTCTATAAACATGGAAATATCTACACCCACATCTCTATAAACATGGAAATATCTACATCGCCATCTATATAAACGTGGAAATATCTACACCGCTATCTTTATAAACATGGAAATATCTACACCGCGATCTGTATGAACATGGAAATATCTAGACCACTATCAGTGTAAACATGGAAATATCTACACTGCTTTCTGTATAAACATGGAAATATCTACAACGCCATCTGTATAAACATGGAAATACCTACAAAGTCATCTGTATAAACATGGAAATATCTACGCAGCTTCTGTATAAACATGGAAATATCTACAAAGCCATCTGTATATACATGGAAATATCTACACCGCTATCTGTATGAACATGGAAATATCTACACGGCTATTTGTATAAACAAGGAAATATGTACACCGCCATCTGTTTAAAGATGGAAATATATACACAAACATCTGTTTATACATGGAAATAGCTACACAGCTATCTGTATAAACATGCTAATAACTACACAGCTCTCTGTATAAATGTGGAAATATTTGCACCGCTATCCCTATAAACATGGTAATATCAACACCGCGATCTGTATAAACTTGGAAATATCTACACCATGATCTGTATAAACATGGAAATAACTACACCGCGATCTGTATAAACCTGGAAATATCTACACCGCTATCTCTATAAACATGGAAATATCTACAACGGCATCTGCATAAACATGGATATATCTACACCCCTATCTCTATAAACGTGGAAATATATACACAGCCATCGCTATAAACATGGGAAAATCTACACCGTCATCTACATAAACAAGGAAATACCAACACCGCCATCTATATAAACATGGAAATATCTACAACGCCATCTCTATAAACATGGAAATATCTACACTGAAAACTGCAGAAAGATGGAAATATCTCCACTGCTATCTGTATAAACATGGAAACATCTACACCGCTATCTGTGGAAACATCGCAATATCTACACCGTTACCTAGATAAACGTGGAAATATCTACAACGTTATCTGTATAAACATGGAAATATCTACACCATGATATGTATAAACATGGAAATATGTACAGCACTTTCTGTATTAAGATGGAAATAACTACACCGCTATCTGTATAAACATGGAAATATTTACACCGCTATCTCTATAAACATGGAAATATCTACACCGCTATCTCTATAAACATGGAAATATCTCCACCGCACTCAGTATTAACATGGAAATATCTACACAGTCATCTGTAAAAAGATGGAAATATCTACACCGCGATCTGTATAAATCTGGAAATAACTACACCGCTATGTGTATAAACATGGAAATATCTACACCGCCATCTGCATATCCATGGAAATATCCACGCCGCCATATGTGTAAACATGGAAATATCTACGCGGCCATCTCTGTATAGATGTAAATATCAACAACGCCATCTGTTCAAACATGGAAATAACTGCACGGCTATCTGTATAAACATTGAAATATCTACACCCCGGTCTGTAAAAACATGTTAATATCTACACCGCTATCTGTATAAACATGCATATATCTACACCATGATCAGTATAAATATGGAAATATCTTCACCGCTATCTGTATAAACTTGGAAATATGTACACAGCCATCTGTGTAAACCTGGAAATATCTACTCTGCTAACTCTATAAACATGGAAATACCTACAACGCTATCTCTATAAACATGGAAATATCTACAACGCAATCTCCATAAACATGGAATTATGTAAACTGCCGTCTCTATAAACATGAAAATATCTACACCGCAGTCTCCAGAAACATGGAACTATCTACACCGCCATCGGTATAAACATGGAAATATCCACACCACTATCTGTATAAACAAGGAAATACCTACACTGTCATCAGTATAAAGTTGGAAATATCTACACCGCCAACTGTATAAACATGGAAATATCTACAACGGGTTCTGTATAAACATGGAAATATCTAAGCCGCTATCTGAATAAATATGGAAATATCTACACCAGTATCTCTATAAACGTGGAGATATCTACACAACCATCTCTATAAACATGGAAATATATACACTGCCGTCTGTATACACATGGAAATATCTACACAGCCATATGTATAAACATGGAAATATCTACACTGCATTCTCTATAAACATGGAAATACCTACAAAGCTATCTCTAGAAACATGGAAATATCTACACCGCCATGTCTATAAACATGGAAATATCTACACCGCCATCTCTATAAACATGAAAATATCTACACCGCCATCTCCATAATCATGGAACTAACTACACCGCCATCTGTATAAATGTGGAAATATCTACACCGCTTTCTGTATAAACATGGTAACATCTACACTGCCATCTGTATAAAGATGGAAATATCTATACCGCGAGCTGTATAAATATGGAAATATCTAAATTGCTATCTGTATAAACTTGGAAATACAAACTCCGCTATCTTTATAAACCTGGCAATATCTGCACCGCTGTCTTTATAAATATGGAAATATCTACACCAATATCTCTATAAACATGGAAATACCTGCACCGCTATCTGTAAAAACATGGAAATATCTACACCGATATCTCTATAAACATGAAAATATCTACACCAACATCTGTATAAACATGGAAATATCTACACCGCCATCTGTATAAACATGGAAATTTCTACACAGCCATCTCTATGAACATGGAAATATCAACAATGCTAACTGTATAAAAATGGAAATACCTACACCATTATCTGTATAACCATAGAAATATCTACACCGCTATCGCTATAAACATGGAAATATCAACACCGCTATCTGCATAAACATGGAAATATCTACACCGCTACCTGTATAAACATGGAAATATCTACACCTCTATCACTATAAACATGGAAATACCTACACCGGTATGTCTATAACATGGAAAAATCCACACTGCCATCTGTATAAACATGGAAATATCTACACCGCTATCTGTATAAACATGGAAATATCTACAACGGTATCTGTGTAAACATGGAAATATCTACACCGCTATCTGTGTAAACATGGAAATATCTACACCGCTATCTCTATAAAGATGGAAATATCTACACCGCTATCTGTATAATCGTGGAAATATCTACACTGCTATCTGTATAAACGTGGAAATATCTACACTGCTATCTGTATAAATGTGGAAATATCTACACCGCTATCTGTATAAAAATGGAAATATATGCAATGATATCTGTGTAAACGTGGAAGTATCTACACAACTATCTGTGTAAACTTGGAAATATCTACACCGCTATCTGTGTAAAGATGGAAAAAACTACGCCGCAATCTGAGCAAAGTGGAAATATCTACACCGCTATCTCTGTAAACCTGGGAATATCTACACTGCTATCTGTATAATCACGGAAATATCTACACCGCTATCTGTATAAACAGGGAATAACTACACCGCCATCTATATAAACATGCAAATATCTACGCAGTCATCTGTATAAACATGTAAATATCTACACCACCATCTCAATAAACATGCAAATATCTAGACAGCCATATATATACACATGGAAATATCTACACAGTCATCTGTATAAACATGGAAATTTCTACACCGCTATCTCTGTAAACATGGAAATATCTACACCGCTATCTGTAGAAACTTGGATATATCTACATCGCTATCTCTATAAACCTGGAAATATCTACATTGCTATCTCTATAAACATGGAAATACGTACAACGCTATCTGTAAAAACATGGAAATACCTACACCGCTGCAATTATAAACATGGAAATATCTACAACGCTATCTGTGTAAACCTGAAATAACTACAACGCTATATTTGTAAACATCTACAACGCTATCTATGTAAACATAGAAATATCTACCCAGCTATCTGTGTAAACTTGGAAATATCTACACCGCTATCTGTGTAAAGATGGAAATATCTACACCGCAATCAGTGCAAAAATTGAAATATCTACACCACCATCTGTATAAATATGGAATTATCTACACTGCTATCTCTATAAACATGGAAATATCTACATCGCCATCTGTATAAACATGGAAATATCTACACCGCTATCTCTATAAACATGTAAATATCCACACCGCCATCTGTAAAAACATGGAAATATCTACACAGTCATCTGTATAAACATGGAAATATCTATAATACCATCTGTATAAACTTGGAAATATCTACACTGCCATCTGAATACACATGGAAATACCAACAATGCCATCTGTATATACATGGAAATATCTACACTGCCATCTGTATCAACATGAAAATAACTGCACCGCTATCTCTATAAACATGGAAATACCTACACCATTATCTCTATATACATGGAAGTATCTTCACCACTATCTCTATAAACATGGAAATATCTACAGCGCCATCTTTATAAATACGAAAATATCTAAATTGCCATCTCCATAAACATTGAACTATCTAACCCGCCATCTGCATAAACATGGAAATATCTACAACGCTATTTGTATAAAGATGTAAATAACTACACCGCGAGCTGTATAAATATGGTAATATCTACACCCCTATCTTTATAAACATGGAAATATCTACACCGCTATCTCTCAAAACATGGAAATATATACACCGCCATCTCTATAACCATGGAAATACCTACACCGCCATATACATAAACAAGGAAATATCTACACCGTCATCTGTATAAACATAGAAATGCCTACACTGCCATATGTATAAAGATGGAAATATCTACACCGCGATCTGTGTAAACAAGGAAATATCTACACCGCTACCTGTACAAACATTGAAATATCTACACCGCTATCTGTATAAACATGGAAATATCTACACCGCGATCTGTATAAACGTGGAAATATCTACACCCCTATCTGTATAAACATGGAAATATTTTCACCGCTTTCTGTATAAACATGGAATTATCTATACCGCTATCTGTATAAATATGGAAATATCTTTACCGCTATCCCTATTAACATGGAAATGCCTACACCGCTATCTGTATAAACATGGAAATATCTACATGGCTATCTCAAAAACATGGAAATGTCTACACCACCATCTGTATAAACATGGAAATATCTACACTGCCATCTATGTAAACATGGAAATATCTACACACTCATCCCTATAAACATGGAAATAGCTACACCGCTATCTGTATAATCATGGAAATATCTACACAATCATGTGTACAAACATGGAAACATCTACACCTCCATCTACATAAACATGGACATATCTCCACTGCCATCTGTATACACATGGAAATATCTACACAGCCATCTGTATAAACATGGAAATATCTACACCACTATCTCTATAAACATGGAAATGCCTACACCGCTATCTGTATAAACATGGAAATATCTATACCGCTATCTGTATAAACATGAAATACCTCAACCGCTAAGTGTATAAACATGGAAATATCTACACTGCTATCTGTACAAACATGGAAATATCTACACCGCTATCTGTATAAACATGGAAATATCTACACCGCCATCTGTATAAACACAGAAATACCTAACACGCTATCTCTATAAACAAGGAAATATCTACAATGCCATCTGTAGAAAGATGGAAATAACTACCACGCGATCTGTGTAAACATGGAAATATCTACACCGCTATTTGCATAAACATGGAAATTTCTACACCGCTATCTCTATAAACATGGAAATATCTACACCGCCATCTGTATAAACGTAGAAATATCTACACAGTCATTTGTATAAACATGGAAATATCTACACCAATTTCTGTAAAAATTCGGAAATATCTACACAGCTATCTCTATAAACTTGGAAATATTTACACCGCCATCTGCATAAACATCTAAATATCTACACAGCCATCTGTATAAACATGGAAATATCTACACCGTCATGTGTATAATCATGGAAATATCCACACTGCCATCTGTATAAGCATGGAAATATCTACACCGCCATCTGTAAAAACATGGAAATATGTACACAGTCATCTGTATATACATGGAAATATCTATACCTCCATCAGTATAAACATGGAAGTATCTACACTGTTATCTCTATAAACATGGAAATACCTACAATGCAATCTGTAGAAACATGGAAATATCTTCACCGCTATCTGTATAAACATGGAATTATCTACACCGCTATCTGTATAAACTTGGAAATATCTCCACCGCTATCTGTATAAACATGAAAATATCAACACCGCTGTCTCTATAAGCATGGAAATATCTACACCGCCATTTGTAAAAGCTTAGAAATATCTTCAAAGTCATCTGTATAAACATGGAAGTATCTACACTACCATCTGTGTAAACTTGGAAATATCTACACTGCCATCTGTATACACATGGAAATATCTACACAGCCATATGTATAAACATGGAATTATCTACACCACTATCTCTAAAAACATGGAAATACCTATACCGCTATCTGTATAAACATGGAAATATCTACACAATCATCTGTAAAAACATGGAAATTTCTACATAGTCATCTGTATAAACATGGAAATATCTACACCTCCAACTGTATAAACATGGAAATATGTACACTGCCATGTGTATACACATGGAAACATCTACACAGCCATCTGTATAAACATGGAAATGTTTACACCGCTATCTCTACAAACATGGAAATACCTACACCGCTATCCGTATAAACATGGAAATAAAAACACCGCTATTTGTATAAAGATGGTAATATCTACACCGCTATCTGTATAAACATGGAAATACCTACACCGATATCTCTATAAACGTGGAAATATCTACACCGCCATCGCTATAAACATGGAAATATCTACACTGCCAAATGCATAAACAAGGTAATATCTACTCCGCCATCTATATAAACATGGAAATATCTACACAGTCATGTGTATAAACATGGAAACATCTTCACCTCCACCTGTACAAACATGGAAAAATCTACACTGCCATCTGTATACACATGGAAATATCTACACCGCCATCTGTATAAACATGGAAATAACTACACGGCTATCTCTATAAACATGGAAATACCTACACCGATATGTGTATAAACACGGAAATACCTTCAGTGCCATCTATATAAACATGGAAATATTTACACCGCTATCTCTATAAACATGGAAATACCTACACCGCTATCTGTATAAACATGGAAAAATCTACACCACTATCTGTTTAAACATGGAAATATCTCCACCGCTATCTATATAAACATGGAAATATCTACACGTCTATCTGTATAAACATGGAAATATCTACACTGCTATTTGTATCAACATGGACATTTGCACACCGCTATACTTATAAATATGGAATTAACTACACCGCTATCTCTATAAACATGGAAATACCTACATCGCTATCTGTATAAACATAGAAATAACTACACGGCTATCTCTATAAACATGGAAATATCTACACCGCCATCTGTATAAACGTGGAAATATCTACACAGTCATTTGTATAAACATGGAAATATCTACACCGATTTCTGTATAAATATGGAAATATCTACACCGCTATCTCTATAAACTTGGAAGTATTTACACCGCCATCTGCATAAACATCTAAATATCTACACCGCCATCTGTATAAACATGGAAATATCTACACCGTCATGTGTATAATCATCGAAATATCCACACTGCCATCTGTATAAGCATGGAAATATCTACACCGCCATCTGTAAAAACATGGAAATATGTACACAGTCATCTGTATATACATGGAAATATCTATAGCTCCATCAGTATAAACATGGAAATATCTACACTGTTATCTCTATAAACATGGAAATACCTACAATGCAATCTGTAGAAACATGGAAATATCTTCACCGCTATCTGTATAAACATGGAAATATCTACACCGCTATCTGTATAAACTTGGAAATATCTCCACCGCTATCTGTATAAACATGGAAATATCTACACCGCTGTCTCTACAAGCATGGAAATATCTACACCGCCATCTGTAAAAGCTTGGAAATATCTTCAAAGTCATCTGTATAAACATGGAAGTATCTACACTACCATATGTATAAACTTGGAAATACCTACACTGCCATCTGTATACACATGGAAATATCTACACAGCCATCTGTATAAACATGGAATTATCTACACCACTATCTCTATAAAAATGGAAATACTTATACCGCTATCTGTATAAACATGGAAATATCTCCACAGCCATCTGTAAAAACATGGAAATTTCTACATAGTCATCTGTATAAACATGGAAATATCTACACCTCCACCTGTATTAACATGGAAATATGAACACTGCCATGTGTATACACATGGAAACATCTACACAGCCATCTGTATAAACATGGAAATGTCTACACCGCTATCTCTACAAACATGGAAATACCTACACCGCTATCCGTATAAACATGGAAATAAAAACAACGCTATTTGTATAAAGATGGTAATATCTACACCGCTATCTGTATAAACATCGAAATACCTACACCGATATCTCTATAAACGTGGAAATATCTACACTGCCATCGCTATAAACATGGAAATATCTACACTGCCATATGCATAACCAAGGTAATATCTACACCGCCATCTATATAAACATGGAAATATCTACACAGTCATGTGTATAAACATGGAAACATCTTCCCCTCCATCTGTACAAACATGGAAAAATCTACACTGCCATCTGTATACACATGGAAATGTCTACACCGCCATCTGTATAAACATGGAAATATCTACACAACTATCTCTATAAACATGGAAATACCTACACCGATATGTGTATAAACACGGAAATAACTTCAGTGCCATCTGTATAAACATGGAAATATTTACGCCGGTATCTCTATAAACATGGAAATATCTACACCGCTATCTGTATAAACATGGAAAAATCTACACCACTATCTGTTTAAACATGGAAATATCTCCACCGCTATCTATATAAACATGGAAATATCTACACGGCTATCTGAATAAACATGGAAATATCTACACTGCTATTTGTATAAACATGGAAATTTCTACACCGCTATATGTATAAATATGGAATTAACTACACTGCTATCTCTATAAACATGGAAATATCTACATCGCTATCTGTATAAACATAGAAATAACTACACCGCTATCTCTATAAACATGGAAATATCTACACCGCCATCTGTATAAACGTGGAAATATCTACACAGTCATTTGTATAAACATGGAAATATCTACACCGATTTCTGTATAAATATGGAAATATCTACACCGCTATCTCTATAAACTTGGAAGTATTTACACCGCCATCTGCATAAACATCTAAATATCTACACCGCCATCTGTATAAACATGGAAATATCTACACCGTCATGTGTATAATCATGGAAATATCCACACTGCCATCTGTATAAACATGGAAATATCTACACCGCCACCTGTAAAAACATGGAAATATGTACACAGTCATTTGTATAAACATGGAAATATCTGCACCTCCATCAGTATAATGATGGAAGTATCTACACCGTTATCTCTATAAACATGGAAATACCTACACCGCTATCTGTATATACATGGAAATATCTACACCGTTATCTGTATAAACATGGAAATATTTACAACGCCATCTGTATAAACATGGAAATATCTACACCGCTGTCTCTATAAACATGGAAATATCTACAATACCATATCTAAAAACATGGAAATATCTACACAGTCATCTGTATAAACCTGGAAATATCTTCACCACCATCTGTATAAACATGGAAATACCTACACCGACATCTGTATAAACATGGAAACCTCTACACAGCCATCTCTATAAATATGGAAATAGCTACACCGTTATCTGTATAAACATGGAAATATCCACATCGCTATCTGTATAAACATGGAAATATCTACACCGCAATCTGTAAAAACATGGATATATCTAGACAGTCATCTGTATAAACATTGAAATATCTACACCCCCATCTGTATAAACATGGAAATATCTACACCGCTATATGAATAAACATGGAAATATCTCCACCGCTATCTATAAAAACATGGAAATATCTACACGGCTATCTGTATAATCATGGAAATATCTACACCGCTATTTGTATAAACATGGAAATTTCTACAGCGCTATATGTATAAATATGGAAATAACTACACCGCTATCTCTATAAACATGGAAATATCTACATCGCTATTTGTATAAACATAGAAATATTTACACCGCTATCTCTATAAACATGGAAATATCTACACCGCCATCTGTAAAACGTGGAAATATCTACACAGTCACTTGTATAAACATGGAAATATCTACACCGATTTCTGTATAAATATGGAAATATCTACACCGCCATCTCTAAAAACATGGAAATATCTACACAGTCATCTGTATAAACATGGAAATATCTACACCACCATCTGTATCAATATGGAAAGAACTACACCGCTATCTCTATAAACATGGAATTACCTACACCGTTATCTCTATAAACATGGAAATATCTACACCACTATCTGTATAAACATGGAAATATCTACACCGCGATCTCTATAATCATGTAAATATCTACACTGCCATCTCCATAAACATGGAACTATCTTCACCGCCATCTGTATAAACATGGAAATATCTACACTGCCTTCTGTAAAGACGTAAATATCTACACTGCGAGCTGTATAAAAATGGAAATATCTACACCGCTATCTCTATAAACATGGAAATATCTACACCGCTTGCTCTATAAACATGGAAATATATACAACGCCATCCCTGTAAACATGGAAATATCTACAACACTATCTACATAAACAAGAAAATATCTATATCGCCATCTATATAAACATGGAAATATCTACAACGCTATCTCTATAAACATGGAAATATCTACACCGACATCTGTAAAAGCATGGAAATATCTAAAAAGTCATCTGTATAAACATGGAAGAATCTACACTACCATCTGTATAAACTTGGAAATAACTACACTGCCATCTGTATACACATGGAAATATCTACACAGCCATCTGTATAAACATGGAAATATCTACACCACTATCTCTATAAATATGGAAATACCTGCAACGCTAGCTCAGTAAACATGGTAATATTTACACTGGTATCTCTATAAACATGGAAATACCAACACCGCTATCTCTATAAACATGGAAGTATCTACACCACTATCTCTACAAACATGGAAATAACTACAGCGCCATCTCTATAAACATGAAAATATCTACACTGCTATCTCCATAAACATGGAACTATCTACACCGCCATCTGTATAAACATGGAAATATCTACACTGCCATCTGTATAAATATGTAAATATATACACCGCGAGCTGTATAAACATGGAAATATCTACACAGCTATCTGTATAAACATGGAAATAGCAACACCGGTATCTGTACAAACATGGAAATACGTACACAGCTATCTGTATAAAGATGGAAATACCTAACACGCTATCTCTATAAACAGGGAAATGTCTACATCGCCATCTATGTAAACATGGAAATATCTACACCGCTATCTGTATAAACCTGGAAATACCTACACAGTCATCTCTATAAACATGGAAATACCTACACCAGCATCTGTATAATAATGGAAATATCTACACTGCCATAGGTATTAACATGGAAAAACCTACACAGCCATCTCTATAAACATGGAAATAGCTACACCGCTATCTGTATAAAAATGGAAGTAGCCACACCGCTATCTGTATAAACATGGAAATATCTACACCGCCGTCTGTATAATCACGGAAATATCTACACCTATATATGTATAAATATGGAAATAACTGCACCACTATCTCTATAACCATGGAGATATCTACACCGCCATCTGTTTAAACATGGAAATAAGTACACAGTCATCTGAATTAACATGGAAATATCTACACCACCATCAGTATAAACATGGAAATATATACACAGCCATCTCTATAAATATGGAAATAGCTACAACGCTATCTGTATAAACATGGAAATAGCCACACCACTATCTGTATGAACATGGAAATATCTAAACCACCATCTGTAAAAACATGGAAATATCTACACAGTCATCGGAATAAACATGGAAATATCTACAATGCCATCTGTATACACATGGAAATATTTGGAAATTACTACACCGCTATCTCTATAAGCATGGAAATATCTACATCGCTATCTGTATAAACATAGAAATAACTACACCGCTGTCTCTATAAACATGGAAATATCTACACCGCCATCTGTATAAACGTGGAAATATCTACAGAGTCATATGTATAAACATGGAAATATTTACACAGCTTTCTGTATAAACATGGAAATATCTACACCGCTATCTCTATAAACTTGGAAATATCTACACCGCCATCCGCATAAACACCTAAATATCTACACCGCCATCTCTATAAACATGGAAATATCTACACCGCCATCTTTATATACATGTTGATATCAACATCGCCACCTGTGTAATCATGGAAATATCCACACTGCTGTCTGTATAAACATGGAAATAACTACACCGCCATCTGTAAAAACATGGAAATATGTACGCAGTAATCTGTATAAACATGGAAATATCTACACATCCATCTGTATGAACATGGAAATATCTACAACGCTATCTCTATAAACGTGGAAATAGCTACACCGCTTTCTCTATAATCATGGAAGTAGGCACACCGCAATCTGTATAAACATGGAAATATCTACACTGCCATCTGTATAAACATGGAAATATCTACACAGTCATGTTTGTAAACATGGAAACATCCGCACTTTCATCTGTATAAACATGGAAATATCTACACTGCCATCTGTATACACATGGAAGTATTTACACATTCATGTGTATAAACATGGAAACCTCCACACTTCCATCTGTATAAACATGGAAATATCTACACTGCCATCTGTATACACATGGAAATATCTACAGAGCCATCTGTATAAACATGCAATTATCTACACCGCTATCTCTATAAACATGGAAATACCTATACCGCTATCTGTATAAACATGGAAATATCTATACCGCCATCTGTATAAACATGGAAATATTTCCACCGCTATCTGTATGAACATGGAAATATCTACACCGCTATCTGTATAAACATGGAATTATCTACACCGCCATCTGTATAAACATGGAATTATCTACTCAGCCATCTCTGTAAGTATGGAAACAGCCACACCGTTATCTGTATAAACTTTGAAATAGCCATAGCGCTATCTGTATAAACATGGAAATAACTACACCGCCAGCTGTACAAACATGGAAATATCAGCACCGCCATCTGTATAATCCTGGAAATATCCACAATGCCGTCTGCGTAAACATGGAAATATCTACACCGCCATCTGCAAAAACATGGAAATATGTACACAGTCATCTGTGTAAACATGGAAATATCCAGACCTCCATCAGAATGAACATGGAAATATCTACACCGCTATCTGTATAAAGATGGAAATAGCTAAACCGGTATCTGTATAGTCATGGAAATATCCACACAACTATGTGTATAAACACGGACATATCTACACCGCCATCTCTATAAACATGGAAATATCTACACAGTCATGTGTATAAACATAGAAATATCCACACTTCCATCTGTTTAAACATGGAAATATCTACAGTGACATCTGTATAAACATGGAAATAACTACAGTGCCATCTGTATACACATGGAAATAACTACACAGCCATCTGTATAAACATGGAAATATCTACACCGCTATCTCTATAAACATGGAAATACCTACACCGCTAATTGTATAAACATGGAAACATCTACACCGCCATTTGCATAAACATGTAAATATCTCCACCGCTATCGGTATAAACATGGAAATATCTACAGCGCTATCTGTATATACATGGAAATATCTACACCGCTATTTGTATAAACATGGAAATTTGTACACCGCCATCTGTATAAACATGGAAATAACTACACAGTCATCTGTATAAACATGGAAATATCTACCCCACTATCTGTATAAACATGGAAATGGCTACAATGCCATCTGTATAAACATGGAAACATCTACACAGGCATCTCTATAAATATGGAAATAGCTACACCGTTATCTGTGCAAATGTGGAAATATCTACACCGTAATCTCTATAAAGATGGAAATAACTACACCGCTACCTGTGTAAAGATGAAAATTCCTACAGCGCAATCTGTGCTAAGATGGAAATATCTACACCGCTGTCTGTGTAAACATGGAAATATCTACACCGCTGTCTGTGTAAACATGGAAATATCTACACCACTATCTGTATAAACATGGAAATATTTACACAGCTTTCTGTAAAAACATGGAAATATCTACACCGCCATGTGTATAAACATGGAAATATCTACACCGTCATCTATATAAACATGGAAATATCTACACCGCCATCTGTATAAACCTGGAAATATCTACACAGCCATCTCTATAAATATGGAAATAGCTACACCGTTATCTGTATAAACATGGAAATAGCCAAAACGCCATCTGTATAAACATGGAATTATCTAAACCGCCATCTGTAAAAACATGGAAATATTTACACAGTCATCTGTAGAAACATGGAAATATCTACACCTCCATCTGTATAAAAATGGAAATATCTACACTGCCATGTGTATACACATGGAAACATCTACACTGCCAACTGTATTAACATGGAAATATCTACCCCGCTATCTCTATAAACTTGGAAATATCTACACCGCTATCTGTATAAACCTGGAAATATCTACACCGCTATCTGTATAAACATGGAAATATCTCCCCTCCTGTCTGCATAAACATGGAAATATCTACCCCGCCATCTGTATATACATGGAAATACCTATACAGTCATCTGTGTAAACATGGAAATATCTACACCGCTATCTGTATAAACATGGAAATATCTGCACCGCTATCTCCATAAACATGGAAATACCTGAAAAGACATCTGTGTAAACATGGAAATACCTACACAGTCATGTGTAGGAACATTTAAATATCTACACCGCTATCTGTATAAACATGTTAATATCTAAACCACCATATATATAAACATGGAAATATCTACACCACCATATATATAAACATGGAAATATCTACACCGCCATCTGTATAAACATGGAAATATCTACAATGCCATCTGTAGAAAGATGGAAATATCTACACCGCAATCTGTGTAAACATGGAAATATCTACACCGATATCTGTAAAAACATGGAAATATCTACACCGCGATCTGTATAAACATGGAAATATCTACACCGCGATCTGTATAAAAATGGAAATATCTACACCGCGATCTATATAAACATGGAAATATCTACACCGCTATCTCTATAAACATTGAAATATCTACACCACCATCTGTATAAACATGGAAATACTTACAAATTTATCTGTATAAACATGGAAATATCTACACCGCCATCTGTATAAACATGGAAATATCTACACAGCCATGTGTATATACATGGAAATATCTACACCGCTATCTATATAAACATGGAAATAACTACACCGCTATCTGTATAAACATGGAAACATCTACACCGCCATCTACATATCCATGGAAATATCTGCGCCGCCATCTGTATAAACATGGAAATATCTACACGGTCATCTGTGTATAGATGGAAATATCAACACCGCCATCTGTACAAACATGGAAATATCTGCACCGCTATCTGTATAAACATGGAAATATGTACACCGCGGTCTGTATAAACATGGAAATATCTACACCACTATCTGTACAAACATGGAAATATCTACACCGCTATCTCTATAAACATGGAAATATCTACAGCGTGATCTGTATAAACATGGAAATATTTACACCGCTATCTGTATAAACATGGAAATTTCTACACCGTTATCTGTATAAATATGAAAATATCTACACCGCTATCTCTATAAACATGGAAATATCTACACCGCCATCTGTATAAACATGGAAATACCTATACAGTCATCTGTGTAAACATGGAAATATCTGCACCACCATCTGTATAATCATGGGAATATCTACAATGCCATCTGTATACACATGGAAATACCTACACGGCAATCTGTGTATAGATGGAAACATCAACACCGCCATCTGTACAAACATGGAAATATCTTCACTGCTATCTCTATAAACATGGAAATATCTACACTGCGGTCTGTATAAACATGGAAATATCTACACCGCGATCTGTATAAACATTTAAAAATCTACACCGCGATGTGTATAAACATGGAAATAACTTCACCACGATCTGTATAAACATGGAAATGTCTACAACGCTATCTGTATAAACATGGTAATAACTACACCACCATCTATATAAACATGGAAATATCTACACCGCCATCTGTATAAACATGGAAATATCTACAATGCCATCGGTAGAAAGATGGAAATATGTACACCGCAATCTGTGTAAACTTGGAAATAACTACACCGATATCTGTAAAAACATGGAAATATCTACACCGCTATCTGTACAAACATGGAAATATCTACACCGCGATCTGTATAAACATGGAAATATCTACACCGCGATCTGTATAAACATGGAAATATCTACACCGCTATCTGTATAAACATCGAAATATCAACACCACCATCTGTATAAACATGGAAATACTTACAAATTTATCTGTGTAAACATGGAAATATCTACACCGCCATCTGTATAAACATGGAAATATCTACACAGCCATGTGTATATACATGGAAATATCTACACTGCTATCTATATAAACATGGAAATAACTACACCACTATCTGTATAAACATGGAAATATCTACACTGCCATCTACATATCCATGGAAATATCTGCACCGCCATCTGTATAAACATGGAAATATCTACACGGTCATCTGTGTATAGATGGAAATATCACCACCGCCATCTGTACAAACATGGAAATATCTGCACCGCGATCTGTATAAACATGGAAATATCTTCACCGCGATCTGTATAAACATGGAAATATCTACACCACCATCTGTATAAACATGGAAACATCTACAATGCCATCTGTAGAAAGATGGAAATACCTACACCGCAATCTGTGTAAACTTGGAAATATCTACACCGATATCTGTAAAAACATGGAAATATCTACACCGCTATCTGTATAAACATGGAAATATCTACACCACGATCTGTATAAACATGGAAATATCTACACCGCGATCTGTATAAACATGGAAATATCTACACCGCTATCTCTATAAACATCGAAATATCTACACCACCATCTGTATAAACATGGAAATACTTAAAAATTTATCTGTATAAACATGGAAATATCTACACCTCCGTCTGTATAAACATGGAAATATCTACACAGCCATGTGTATATACATGGAAATATCTACACCGCTATCTATATAAACATGGAAATATATTCACCACTATATGCATAAACATGGAAATATCTACACCGCTATCTCTATAAATATTGAAATACCTACAACGCTATCAGTATAAAAATGGAAATAACTGCAACAATATCTGTGTAAACATGGAAATATCTACACCGCTATCTGTATAAACATGGAAATATCTACACCGCTTTTTTAAAAACATGGAAATATCTACACCGCTATCTGTAAAAACGTGGGAATAACTACAACAATATCTGTGTGAACATGGAAATATCTACACAGCTATCTGAGTAAACAGGGAAATATGTACACCACTATCTGTGTAAAGATGAAAATATGTACACCGCAATCTGTGCAAGTATCAAAATATATACTACGCTATCTCTGGAAACATGGAAATATCTACCCCGTTATCTGTATAAACATGGAATTATCTACACAGACATCTCTATAAACATGGTAATATCTACAACGCTATCTGTATAAACATGGAAATATCTACACCGCCATCTGTAAAAACATGGAAATATTTACACAGTCATCTGTAAAAACATGGAAATATCTACACCTCCATTTGTAAAACATGGAAATATCTACACTGCCATCTGTATACACATGAAAATATGTACACAGCCATCTGTATAAACATGGAAATATCTACACCACTATCACTATAAACATGCAAATACCTACACCGCCATCTGTATACATGGAAATATCTACACCGCTGTCTGTATAGACATGGAAATATCTGCACCGCTATCTGTATAAACTTGGAAATATCTACACCGCCATCTGTATAAACATGGAAATTTCTCCACCGCTATCTGTATAAAAATGGAAATATCTCCACCGCTATCTGTATAAACATGGAAATATCTACACTGCAATCTGTATAAACATGGAAATACCTACACGTCGATCTGTATAAACATGGATGTAGCTACACCGTTATCTGTATAAACATGAAAATATCTACATCGCTATCTGTATAAACATGGAAATATCTCCACTGCTATCTCTATAAGCATGGAAATATCCACAACACTATCTTTATAAACATGGAAATATCTACACAGCTATCTGTATAAACATGGAAATATCTACCACTCTCTCTGTGTAAATATGGAAGTATCTACACAGCTATCTCTGTAAACATGGAAATATGTACACTGCTATCTGTGTAAAGATGGGAATATCTACACCGCAGTCTGTGCAAATATGGAAATATATACACCGCTATCCCTGTAAACATGGAAATAATTACACCGCTATCTGTATAAACATGGAAATATCTCCAACGATATCTGTATAAACATGGAAATATCTCCAATGCTATCTGTATAAACTTGGAAATATCTACTCCAACATCTGCATAAACATAGAAATATCTACACCGCCATCTGTATAAACATGGAAATATCTACACCGCTATCTCTATAAACATAGAAATATCTACACCGCCATCTCTATAAACAGGGAAATATCTACACTGCCATCTGTATAAACATTGAAATATCTACACTGCCATCTCTAGAAAGATGGAAATGTCTACACCTCTATCTGTATAAACATGGAAATATCTACACCGCCATCTGTATAAACAGGGAAATATCTACACGGACATCTGAATAAACATGGAAATATCTAGACCGCCATCTCTATAAACATGGAAATATCTACACCGCTATCTCTGTAAACATGGAAATACCTACACCGATATCTGTATAAACATGGAAATATCTCCACCGCTATCTGTATAAACATGGAAAAATCTACACCACTATCTGTATAAACTTGGAAATATCTACATCGCAATCCCTATAAACATGGAAATGTCAACCCCGCTATCAGTATCTACATGGAAATATCTAAACCGCAATCTCTATTAATATGGAAATATCTACTACGCTCTCTGTATAATCATGGAAATATCTACAGAGCTATCTGAGTATACATGCAAATATCTACACCGCTATCTGTGTAAAGATGGAAATATCGACACCATGATCTGTATAAACATAGAAATATCTACACAACTGTCGGTATAAAAAAGGAAATATCTACACCGCTATCTGTATAAACACGGAAATATCTACACTGCTATCTGTATAAACATAGAAATGTCTACATCGCTATCCCTATGAACATGGAAATGTCAACACCGCTATCTGTATCTACATGGAAATATCTAAACCGCTATCTCTATAAACATGGAAATAACTACAACGCTATCTGTGTAATCATGGAAATATCTACGGAGCTATCTGAGTAAACATGGAAATATCTACACCGCCATCTGTGTAAAGATGGAAATATCTACTCCGCAATCTGCGCAAAGATGGAAATATCTACACCGCTATCTGTGTAAACATGGAAATATCTTCACCGCTATCAGTATATTCATGGAAATATCTACACAGCTATCTGTATAAACATGGAAATTTCTACACCGCCATCTCTATAAACATATAAATATCTACACCGCCATCTGCATAAACATGGAAGTATCTACAATGCTATCTCTACAAATATGGAAATATCTACACCGCTATCTCTATAAACATGGAAATAGCTACACCGCTATCTGTATAAACATGGAAATAGCTACACAGCTATCTCTATAAACATGGAAATATCTACACTGCCATCGGTATAAACATGGAAATATCTACACAGTCATCTATATAAGCATGGAAACATCTACACCACCATGTCTATAAACATGGAAATAGCTAGACTGCCATCTGTATATACATGGAAATATCTACACAGCCATCTGTATGAACATGGAAATATCTACACCGCTATCTCTATAAACATGGAAATATCTACACCGCTATCAGTATAAACATGGAAATATATTCTCAGCTATATGTGTAAACATGGAAATATCAACAATGCTATCTGTGTAAACATGGAAATATCTACACAGCTATCTATATGTGTAAACTTGGAAATATTTACACCGCTATCTGGGTAAAGATGGAAATATCTACACCGCAAACTGTGCAAAGATTGAAATATCTACACAGCTATCTCTGTAAACATGGAAATGTCTACACCGCTATCTGTATAACATGGAAATATCTACACTGCTTCTGTATAAACATGGAAATAGCTACACTGTCATCTGTAAAAACATGGAAATATCTACTCCACCATCTCTATAAACATTTAAACATCTACACCGACCTCTCCATAAACATGGAACTATCTACACCGCCATCCCTATAAACAAGGACATATCTACACTGCTATCTGTGTAAACATGGAAATAACTACAGTGTCAACTGTATAAAGATGGAAAAATCTACACCGCATGCTGTATAAACATGGAAATATATACACCGCTCTCTGCATAAACATGGAAATACCAACACCGCTATCTGAATAAACATGGAAATATCTACAACGCTGTATGTATAAACATGGAAATATCTTCACTGTTATCTCTATAAACATGCAAATACTTACAATGCCATCTCTATAAACATGGAAATACCAACACCGCTATCTCTATAAACATAGAAATATCTACACCTCAATCTCTGTAAACATGGAAATATCTACACCGCCATCTGATTAACATGGAAATATCTACAACGCTATCTGTATAAACATGGAACTATCTACACCACCATCTGCATAAACATGGAAATACCTTCACCGCTATCTCTATAAACATGGAAATATCAGCACCGCTATCTGCATAAACATGGAAATACCTGCACCGCTATCTGTATAAACATGGAAATATCTCCCCCGCTATCTGTATAAACATGGAAATATCTACACCACGATCAGTATAAACATGGAAATATCTACACCGCTATCTGTATAAACATGGAAATATCTACACCGCTATCTGTATAAATATATTAATATCTACACCGCTATCTCTATAAACATGGAAATGTCTAGACTGCTATCTGTATAAACATGGAAATATCTACATGGCTATCCCTATAAACATGGAAATATCTACACCGCCATCTGTATAAACATGGAAATACAGACAGAGTCATCTGTATAAACATGGAAAAATCTACAGCATTATCTGTAAAAACATGGAAATATCTACACTGCCATCTGTATAAACATGGAAATACCTACACAGCCATCTGTATAAACATGAAAATATCTACACAGCCATCTCTATAAACATGGAAATATCTACACCGCCTTCTGTATAAACATGCAAATATCTACACAGTCATCTGTATAAACATGGAAATACCTTCAACACCATCTCTATAAACATAGAAATATCTACACTGCCTTCTGTGTACAAATGGAAATGCCTACAAAGCCGTCTGTATAAACATAGAAATATTTACTCTGCTATCCCTATAAACATGGAAATAACTACACCGCTGTCTCTGTATATATGGAAATGTCTACTCCGCAATCTCTATAAACATTGAAATATCTACACCGCCATCTCTGTAAAAATGGAAATATCTACATCGCTATCTGCATAAACGTGGAAATATCTCCACCGCTATAAGAATAAACATGGAAATATCTATACCGCTATCTGTATAAACATGGAAATATCTACACCGCTATCTGTATGTACATGGAAATATCTACAACGCTTTCTGTGTAAACATGGAAATATCTACACAGCTATCTGTGTAAACTTGGAAATATCTACATAGCTATGTGTGTAAAGATAGAAATATCTACACTGCAATCTGTGGAAAGATGGAAATATCTACACCGCTATCTGTATAAACGTGGAAATATCAACACCGCTATCTGTATAAACATGGAAATATCTACACCGCTATCTGTATAAACATGGAAATATCTACACCGCTATCTGTATAAACATGGAAATAACTTCACCACTATCTCTATAAACATGGAAATACCTACACCGCCATTTCTATACACGTGGAAATATCTACAACGCTATCTCTATAAACATAGAAATATCTATACTGCCATCTGTAAAAACATGCAAATATCTACCCAGTCATCTGTATTAACTTGGAAATATCTACACCACCATCTCTATAAACATGGTAATATGTACACTGCCCTCTGTATACACATGGAAATATCTACAACGCCATCTGTATAAACATGGAAATATCTACACTGCCATCTGTGGAAAGATGGAAATATCTACACCGCGATCTGTAAAAACATGGAAATATCTACACCGCTACCTGTATAATTATGGAAATATCTACACCGCTATCTGTATAAACATGGAAATATCTCCACCACGATCTGTATAAACAAGGAAATATCTCCACCACTATCTGTATAAACCTGGAAATATCTACACCGCTATCTGTATAAACATAGAAATATTTACACCGCTATCTGTATAACCATGGAAATATCTACACCGCTATCTCTATAAACATGGAAATACCTACACCGCTATCTCTATAAACATGGAAATATCTACACTGCAATCCCTATAAACATAGAAATATCTACACCTCCTTCTCTATAAATATGAAAATATCTACACCACCATCTCCAGAAACATGGAACTATCTTCACCGCCATCTGTGTAAACATGGAAATATCTACACCACTATCTTTATAAACATGGAAATATCTACACTGCCATCTGTATAAGGATGGAAATATCTACACCGCGAGCTGTATAAACAGGGAAATATCTACACCGGTATCTGTATAAACATGGAAATACCAACACCGCTATCTGTATAAACATGGAAATATCTACACTGCTATCCGTATAAACATGGAAATATCTACACCGCTATCTGTGTAAACATTGAAATGTCTACACAGCTGTATGTGTAAACTTGCAAATATCTACACAGCTATCTGTATAAACATGGAAATATATACACCGCTGTCTGTATAAACATGGAAATACCAAAACCGCTATCTGTATTAACATGGAAATATCTACACCGCTATCCGTATAAACATGGAAATATATACACCGCTATCTGTGTAAACATGGAAATGTCTACACAGCTGTATGTGTAAACTTGGAAATATCTACACAGCTATCTGTATAAACATGGAAATATCTACACCGCCATCTGTATAAACATGCAAATATCTACCCAGTCAACTGTATAAACATGGAAATATCTACACCGCTATCTCTATAAACATGGAAATACCTACACCGCTATCTCAATAAACATGGAAATATCTACACCGCAATCCCTGTAAACATGGAAATATGTACACCATCATCTCTATGAAGATGGAAATATCTGCATTGTCATCTGAATACACATGGAAATATCTACAAAGCCATCTGTATAAACAGGGAAATATCGACACCGCTATCCTTATAAACATGGAAATACCTACACCACTATCTCTATATACATGGAAATACCTACACCGCAATCTCTATAAAAATGGAAATATCTACAACTCCATCTCTATAAATATGAAAATATCTACAACAGCATCTCCAGAAACATGGAACTGTCTACACCGCCATCTGTATAAAGATGGAAATATCTACACCATTATCTTTATAAACATGGAAATATCTATACTGCCATCTGTATAAGGATGAAAATATCTACACCGTGAGCTGTATAAACATGGAAATATCTACACCGCTCTCTGTAAAAACATGGAAATACCAACACCGCTATCTGTATGAACCTGGAAATATCTACACCGCTATCTGTGTAAATGTGGAAATATCTACATCGCTATCTGTATAAACGTGGAAATATCTCCTCCGCTATCTGTATATATATGGAAATGTCTACACCGCTGTCTGTATAAACATGGAAATACCTACGCCGCTATCTGTATAAACATGAAAATACCTACAACGCTGTCTATATTAACATGGAAATATATGCAACGCTATCTCTTTAAACATGGAAAGATTTGCACAGCTGTCTGTGTAAACATGGAAATATCTACACAGCTATCTTGGTAAAGATGTTAATATCTACACCGCAATCTGTGCAAAGATGGAAATATCTACACTGCTATCTCTGTAAACATGGATATAACTACACCGCTATGTGTATCAACATGGAAATATCTGCACTGATATCTTTATAAACAAGGAAATATCTACACCATCATCTGTATAAACATGGAAATAACTACACCGCCGTCTCTATACACATGGAAATATCTACACCGCTAACTGTATAAACATAGAAATATCTACACGGCCATCTGTATAAATATGGAAATATCTACACCGCCACCTGCATGAACATGGAAATATCTACACCGCCGTCTATATAAACATTGAAATATCTACACTGACATCTGTGGAAAGATGGAAATATCTGCACCGCGATCTGTGTATGCATGGAAATAACTACACCGCTACCTATACAAATATGGAAATATCTAGTCCGTGATCTGTATGAACATGGAAATATCTACACCACGATCTGTATAAACAAGGAAATATCTCCACCAATGTCTCTGTAAACATGGAAATATCTACACCGCTATATGTAGAAACACGGAAATACCTACACCGCTATCTCTATAAACATGTAAATATCTACACCGCCATCTGTATAAACATGCAAATATCTACTCAGTCATCTGTATAAACACGGAAATATCTACACCATCATCTCTATAAACATGGAAATATCTACACTGCCATCTGAATACACATGGAAATATCTACACAGCCATCTGTATAAACATGGAAATATCAACACCGCTATCCCTATAAACATGGAAATACCTAAACCGCTGTCTCTATTAACATGGAAATATCTACAGCACCATCTCTATATACATGGAAATACCTACCCCTCCATCTCTGTAAATATGAAAATATCTACACCACCATCTCCAGAAACATGGAACTATCTACACCGCCATCTTTATAAACATGGAAATATCTACACCACTATCTTTATGAACTTGGAAATATCTACGCTGTCATCTGTATAAGGATAAAAATATCTACACCGCGAGCTGTATAAACATGGAAATATCTACACCGCTATCTGTATAAACATGGAAATACCAACAACGCTATTTGTAAAAACCTGGAAATATCTACACCGCTATCTGTATACACGTGGAAATATCTACAACGCTATCTGTATAAATGTAGAAAATATCTACATCGATATGTGTATAAACGTGGACATATCTCCACCGCTACCTCTATAAGCATGGACATATCTATACCGCTATCTGTATTAACATGGAAATATCTACAACGTTATCTGTATAAACATGGAAATATCTACAACGCTATCTGGGCAAACATGGAAATATTTACATAGCTATCTGTTTAAACTTGGAAATATCTACACAGCTATCTCTGTAAAGATGGAAATAATTACACCGCAATCTCTGCAAAGATGGAAATATCTACACCGCTATCTCTGTAAACATGGAAATATCTACACCGCTATCTGTATAAACATGGAAATCACTTCACCGCTATCTGTATAAACAAGGAAATATATACACCACCATCTGTATAAATATGGAATTATCTACACCGCCATCTGAATAAACATGGAAATATCCACACTTCTATCTGTATAAATATGGAAATATCTACACTGCTAACTCTAAAACATGGAAATATCTACACCTCTATCTTTATAAACAGGGAAATATCTACAATGTTATCTCTATAAACATGGAAATATCTACAACGTCATGTGTATAAACATGCAAATATCTACACAGTCATCTGAATAAACATGGGAATATCTATACCACCATCTCTATAAACATTGAAATAACTGCACTGCCATCTCTATACACATGGAAATATCTACACAGCCATCTGTATAAACCTGGAAATATCTACACCACTGTCTCTATAAACATGGAAATACCTACCATACTATCTCTATAAACATGGAAATATCTACACCGCAATCTGCATACACATGGAAATATCTACACCACGATCTGTATAAACATGGAAATATTTACACCGCTATCTGAATAAACATGGAAATTTCTGCACCGGTATCTCTATAAACATGGAAATATCTACAAAGCCATCTGTATAAACATGGAAATAGCTACACAGTCATGTGTATAAACATGGAAATATCTACACCGCAATCTGTATAAACATGGAAATATCTACACCCCTATCTGTATAAATAGGAAATATCTAAACCGCTATCTTTATAAAAATGGAAATATCTACACTGCTATCTGTATAAACAAGGAAATATCCTCACTGCTATCTCTATGAACATGGATATATCTACACCGCTATCTCTATAAACATGGAAATATCTACACCGCCATCTCTATAAACATGGAAATATCTACACCGCCATCTGTATGAACATGGAAATATCTACAGCGTTATCTGTATAAACTTGGAAATATCTACACCGCTATCTGTATAAACATGGAAATATTTACATTGCGATCTGTATAAACATGGAAATACTTACACTGCGATCTGTATAAACATGGAAATATCTACACTGTGATCTGTATAAACATGGAAATATCTACACCGCTATCTGTATAAACATGGAAATATCTACACAGCTATCTCTATAAACATGGAAATATCTACACTGCCATCTGTATAAACATGGAAATACCTACAAAGTCATCTTTATAAACATGGAAATATCTACACAGCCATCTGTATAAACATGGAAATATCTACACAGCCATCTGTATATACATGGAAATATCTACACCGCTATCTGTATAAACATGGAAATAACTACACCGCTATTTGTATAAACAAGGAAATATCTACACCGCCATCTGTTTAAACATGGAAATATATACACCGACATCTGTTTATACATGGAAATATCTACACCGCTATCTGTATAAACATGCTAATTACTACACCGCTATGTGTATCAATGTGGAAATATTTGCACCGCTATCCCTATAAACGTGGTAATATCAACACCGCGATCTGTATAAACATGGAAATAGCTACATCATGATCCGTATAAACATAGAAACATCTGCACCGTGATCTGTATAAACTTGGAAATATCTACACCGTTATCTGTATAAATATGGAAATATCTACACCGCTATCTCTATAAACATGAAAATATCTACACCGCCATCTGTATAAACATGGAAATATCTACACTGCTATCTCTATACACATGGAAATATCTACAATGCCATCTGTAAAAACATGTCAATACCTATACAGTCATCTGTATAAACATGGAAATATCTACACCACCATCTGTATAAACATGGAAATATCTACAATGCCATCTGTATACACATGGAAATACCTACACGGCAATCTGTGCATAGATGGAAACATCAACACCACCATCTGTACAAACATGGAAATATCTACACCGCTATCACTATAAACATGGAAATATCTACACTGCGGTCTCTATAAACATGGAAATAGCTACACTGGTATCTGTATAAACATGGAAATATCTACACCACGATCTGTATAAACATGGAAATATTTACAACGCTATCTGTATAAACATGGAAATATCTGCACCGCTCTCTCTATAAACATGGAAATATCTACAAAGCCATCTGCATAAACATGAAAATACCTACACAGTCATGTGTAGGAACATGGAAATATCTACACCGCCATCTGTATAAACATGGAAATACCTATACAGTCATCTGTGTAAACATGGAAATATCTACACCACCATCTGTATAAACATGGAAATATCTACAATGCCATCTGTATACACATGGAAATACCTACACGGCAATCTGTGTATAGATGGAAACAACAACACCGCCATCTGTACAAACATGGAAATATCTACACTGCTATCTCTATAAACATGGAAATATCTACATTTTGGTCTGTATAAACATGGAAATATCTACACCGGTATCTGTATAAACATGGAAATATCTGCACCACGATCTGTATAAACCTGGAAATATATACACCGCTATCTGTATAAACATGGAAATATCTGCACCGCTATCTCTATAAACATGGAAATACCCAAAAAGCCATCTGTATAAACATGGAAATACCTTCACAGTCATGTGTAGGAACACGGAAATATCTACACTGCCATCTGTATAAACATAGAAATATCTACACAACCCTCTATAAATATGGAAATATCTGCATAGGCATCTGTATAAACATGGAAATATCTTCACCGCTATCTGTATAAACATGGAAATACCTACACCGCTGTCTCTATAAACATGGAAATATGTACACCGCTATGTGTATAAACATGGAAATATCTCCACTGCTGTCTGTATAAACATTGAAATATCTCCACCGTTATCTGTATAAACATGGAAATACCTACAGCGCCATCTCTATAAACATTGAAATATCTACACTGTCATCTGTAAAAACATGGAAATATCTACACGATCATCTGAATAAACATGGAAATATCTACACCACCATCTGTATAAACATGGAAATAGCTACAATACCATCTGTATACACATTGAAATATCTACACAGATATCTGTATAAATATGGAAGTATCTACACCGCCATCTGTATAAACATGGAAATATCTACACTGCCATCTGTAGAAAGTTGGAAATATCTTCACCGCTATCTCTATGAATATGGAAATATCTACACAGCCATCTCTATAAACATGAAAATATCTACACAGCCATCTCCATAAAGATGGAAGTATCTACTCCACCATGTGTATAAACACGGAAATATCTACACCACCATCTGTGTAAACATTGAAATATCTACACCGCTATCTGTATAAACATGGAAATAACTACACCACCATCTGCATGTCCATGGAAATATCTATGCCGCCATCTGTATAAAGATGGAAATATCTACACGGCCATCTGTGTATAGATGGAAATATCAACACCGCCATCTGTACAAACATGGAAATATCTACACCGCTATCTCTATAAACATGGAAATATCTGCACTGCCATCTGTAAAAACATGGAAATACCTATAAAGTCATCTGTATAAACATGGAAATATCTACAATGCCATCTGTATACACATGGAAATACCTGCACGGCAATCTCTGTACAGTTGGAAACATCAACACCGCCATCTGTACAAACATGGAAATATCTACACCGCTATCTCTATAAACATGGAAACACCTACACTGCGGTCTGTATAAACATGAAAATATCTACACCGGTATCTGTATAAACATGGAAATATCTACACCACGATCTGTATAAACATGGAAATATTTACACCGCTATATGTATAAACATGGAAATATCTGCCCCGCTATCTCTATAAACATGGAAATATCTACAAAGCCATCTGTATCAACATGGAAATACCTACAGAGTCATGTGTATAAACATGGAAATATCTACACCGCAATCTGTATAAACATGGAAATATCTACACCGCTATATGTATAAATATGAAATATCTAAACTGCTATCTCTATAAAAATGGAAATATCTACACCGCCATCTGTATAAACATGGAAATATATACAGCGCTATCTGTATAAACATGGAAATATCTACACTGCTATCTGTATAAACATGGAAATAACTACACTGCGATCTGTATAAACATGGAAATACCTACACCGCGATCTGTATAAACTCGGAAATATCTACACTGCGATCTGTATAAACATGGAAATATCTACACCGCGATCTGTATAAACATGGAAATATCTACAGAGCTATCTCTATAACCATGGAAATATCTACACCGCCATCTGCATAAACATGGAAATACCTACAAACTAATCTGTATAAACATGGAAATATCTACACAGCCATCTGTATATACATGGAAATATCTACACTGCGATCTGTATAAACATGGAAATAACTACACCTCTATTTGTATAAACAAGGAAATATCTACACCGCCATCTGTTTAAACATGGAAATATATACACAGACATCTGTTTATACATGGAAATATCTACACCGCTATCTGTATAAACATGCTAAGAACTACACCGCTATCTGTATCAATGTGGAAATATTTGCACCCCTATCCCTATAAACATGGTAATATCAACACCGCGATCTGTATAAACAGGGAAATATCTACACCATGATCTGTATAAACATGGAAATATCTAAACCGCGATATGTATAAACTTGGAAATATCTACACCGTGATCTGTATAAACATGGAAATATCTACACCGTGATCTGTATAAACATGGAAATATCTACACCGCCATCTCTATAAACATGGAATTATCTACACCCCTATCTGTATAAACATGGAAATATACACACAGCTATCTCAATAAACATGGAAAAATCAACACCGCTATCTCTATGAACATGGAAATATCTACACCGACATCTCTATAAACATGGAAATATCTACACCGTGATCAGTATAAACATGGCAATATCTACACCGCTATCTGTATAAACATGGAAATATCTCCACTGCTATCTCCATAAACATCGAAATATCTACAATGCCATCTGTATACACATGGAAATACTTACAAAGTTATCTGTATAAACATGGAAATATCTACACCGGCATCTGTATAAACATGGAAATATCTACACAGCCATGTGTATATACAAAGAAATATCTACACCGCTTTCTACATAAACATGGAAATAACTACACCGCTATTTGTATAAACATGGAAATATTCCCACTGCTATCTCTATAAACATCGAAATATCTACACCGCCATCTGTATACACATGGAAATACTTACAAAGTTATCTGTATAAACATGGAAGTATCTACACCGCCATCTGTATAAACATTGAAATATATTCACAGCCATGTGCACATACATGGAAATAACTACACCGCTCTCTATATAAACATGGAAATAACTACACCGCTATCTGTATATACATGTTAATAACTACACCGCCATCTACATATCCATAGAAATATCTGCGCCACCATCTGTATAAACATGGAAATATCTACACGGTCATCTGTGTATAGATGGAAATATCAACACCGCCATCTGTACAAACATGGAAATATCTGCACTGCAATCTGTATAAACATGGAAATATCTACACCGCGGTGTGTATAAACATGGAAATATCTAAACCGCTATCTCTATAAACATGGAAATATCTACTCCATGATCTGTATAAAGATGGAAATATTTACCCCGATATCTCTATAAACATGGAAATTTCTACACCGTTATCTGTATATATATGGAAATATCTACACCGCTATCTCTATAAACATGGAAATAACTACACCGCCATCTGTATAAACATGGAAATACCTATACAGTCATCTGTGTAAACATGGAAATACCTACACCAGCATCTGTATAAACATGGAAATATCTACAATTCCATCTGTATGCACATGGAAATACCTACACGGCAATCTGTGTAGAGATGGAAATATCAACACCGCCATCTGTACAAACATGAAAATATCTACACTGCTATCTCTATAAACATGGAAATATGTACACAGCGGTCTGTATAAACATGGAAATATCTACACGGCTATCTGTATAAACATGGAAATATCTACACCACTATATGTATAAACATGGAAATATATACACCGCTATCTGTATAAACACGGAAATATCTGCACCGCTATCTCTATAAACATGGAAATATCTACAAAGCCATCTGTATAAACATGGAAATACCTACACAGCCATGTGTAGGAACATGGAAATATCTACAATGCCATCTGTATAAACATACAAATATCTACACAGCCCTCTGTATAAATATGGAAATATCTGCATAGGCATCTTTATAAACATGGAAATATCTGCACCGCTATCTGTATAAACATGGAAATACCTACACCGCTGTCTCTATAAACATGGAAATATGTACTCCGTTATGTGTATAAACATGGAAATATCGCCACTGCTGTCTGTTTAAACATGGAAATATCTACACCACCATCTCTATAAACATGAAAATATCTACAATGCCATCTCCATAAAGATGGAAGTATCTACTCCACCATGTGTATAAACACGGAAATATCTCCTTCACCATCTGTTTAAACATGGAAATATCTACACCGCTATCTATATAAACATGGAAATAACTACAACGCCATCTGCATGTCCATGGAAATATCTGCCCCGCCATCTTCATAAACATGGAAATATCTACAAGGCCATCTGTGTATAGATGGAAATATCAACACCGCCATCTTTACAAACATGGAAATATCTACACCGCTATCTCTATAAACATGGAAATATCTGCACTGCCATCTGTAAAAACATGGAAATAACTATACAGTCATCTGTATAAACATGGAAATATCTACAATGCCATCTGTATACACGTGGAAATATCTACACAGCCATCTGTATAAACATGTAAATATCTACACTGCTATCTCTATAAACATGGAAATATCTACACCGCCATATCTATAAACATGAAAATATCTACACTGCCATCTCCATAAACATGGAACGAACAACTCCGCCATCTGTGTAAACATGGAAATATCTACACAGCCATCTGTATATACATGGAAATATCTACACCGCTATCTGTATAAACATGGAAATAACTACACCGCTATTTGTATAAACAAGGAAATATCTACACCGTGATCTGTATAAACATGGAAATATTTACACCGCTATCTGTATAAACATGGAAATTTCTACACAGCTATCTCAATAAACATGGAAATGCCAACACCGCCATCTGTATAAACATGGAAATACCTATACAGTCATCTGTGTAAACATGGAAATATCTACACCACCATCTGTATAAACATGGAAATATCTACAATGCCATCTGTATACACATGGAAATAACTAGACGGCAATCTGTGTATAGATGGAAACATCAACACCGCCATCTGTACAAACTTGGAAATATCTACACTTCTATCTCTATAAACATGGAAATATCTACACTGCGGTCTGTATAAACATGTAAATATCTACACCGGTATCTGTATAAACACGGAAATATCTACACCACGATCTGTATAAACATGGAAATAGATACACTGCCATCTGTATAAACATTGAAATATCTGCACTGCTATCTCTATAGACATGGAAATATCTACAAAGCCATCTGTATAAACATGGAAATACCTACACAGTCAGGTGTAGGAACATGGAAATATCTACACTGCCATCTGTATAAACATAGAAATATCTACACAGCCCTCTGTATAAATATGGAGATATCTGCATAGTCATCTGTATAAACATGGAAATATCTTCACCGCTATCTGTATAAACATGGAAATACCTACACCGCTGTCTCTATAAACATGGAAATATGTACACCGCTATGTGTATAAACATGGAAATATTTCCACTGCTGTCTGTATAAACATGGAAATATCTCCACCGTTATCTGTATAAACATGGAAATATCTACACCGCCATCTCTATAAACATGGAAATATCTACACCGCGATCAGTATAAACATGGAAATATCTACACCGCTATCTGTATAAACATGGAAATATCTCCACTTCTATCTCTATAAACATCGAAATATCTACACCGCCATCTGTATAAACATGGAAATACTTACAAAGTTATCTGTATAAACATGGAAATATCTACTCTGCCATCTGTATAAACATGGAAATATCTACACAGCCATGTGTACATACATGGAAATATCTACACCACTCTCTATATAAACATGGAAATAAGTACAGCGCTATCTGTATATACATGGTAATATCTACACCACCATCTTCATACCCATAGAAATATCAACACCGCCATCTGTACAAACATGGAAATATCTGCACCGCGATCTGTATAAACATGGAAATATCTACACCGCGGTCTGTATAAATATGGAAATATCTACACCGCTATCGGTATAAACATGGAAATATCTACACCGCTATCTCTATAAACATGGAAATATCTACACCGTGATCAGTATAAACATGGAAATATTTACACCGATATCTGTATAAACATGAAAGTTTCTACACCATTATCTGTATAAATATGGAAATATCTACACCGCCATCTGTATAAACATGGAAATACCTATACAGTCATCTGTGTAAACATGGAAATATCTACACCACCATCTGTATAAACATGGAAATATCTACAATGCCATCTGTATACACATGGAAATACCTACACGGCAATCTGTGTATAGATTGGAAACATTAACACCGCCATCTGTACAAACATGGAAATATCTACACTGCTATCTCTATAAACATGGAAATATCTACACTGCGGTCTGTATAAACATGGAAATATCTACACCGGTATCTGTATAAACATGGAAATATCTACACCACGATCTGTGTAAACATGGAAAAATATACACCGCTATCTGTATAAACATGGAAATATCTGCACCGCTATCTCTATAAACATGGAAATATCTACAAAGCCATCTGTATAAACATGTAAATACCTTCACAGTCATGTGTAGGAACATGGAAATATCTACACTGCCATCTGTATAAACATAGAAATATCTACACAGCCCTCTGTATAAATATGGAAATATCTGCATAGGCATCTATATAAACATGGAAATATCTGCACCGCTATCTGTATAAACAAGGAAATAACTACACCGCTGTCTCTATAAACATGGAAATATGTACACCGCTATGTGTATAAACATGGAAATATCTCCACTGCTCTCTGTATAAACATGGAAATATCACCACCGTTATCTATATAAACATGGAAATATCTACAGCACCATCTCTATAAACATTGAAATAACTACACTGCCATCTGTAGAACGATGGAAATATCTACACCACTATCTCTATAAATATGGAAATAGCTACACCGCCATCTCTATAAACATGAAAATATCTACACTGCCATCTCCATAAAGATGGCAGTATCTACTCCGCCATGTGTATAAACACGGGAATATCTACACCACCATCTGTGTAAACATGGAAATATCTACATCGCTATCTCTATAAACATGGAAATATGTACACCGCCATCTGCATGACCTTGGAAATATCTACGCCGCCATCTGTATAAACATGGAAATATCTACACGGCCATCTGTGTATAGATGGAAATATCAACACCGCCATCTGTACAAACATGGAAATACCTACACCGCTATCTCTATAAACATGGATATATCTGCACTGCCATCTGTAAAAACATGGAAATACCTATACAGTCATCTGTATAAACATGGAAATATCTACAATACCATCTGTATACACATGGAAATATCTACACAGCCATCTGTATACACATGGAAATATCTACACTGCTATCTCTATAAACATGGAAATATCTACACCGCCATCTGCATGTTCATGGAAATATCTACGACGCCATCTGTGCAAACATGGAAATAACTACAACGCTATCTCTATAAACGTGGAAATATCTGCACTGCCATCTGTAAAAACATGGAAATACCTATACAGTTATCTGTATAAACATGGAAATATCTACAATGCCATCTGTATACACATGGAAATATCCACAAATCCATGTGTACGTACATGGAAATATCTACACCGCTATCTATATAAACATGGAACTATCTACTCCGCCATCTGTATAAACATGGAAACCTCTACACCGCCATCTGTGTGAATAAGGAAATATCTACAATGCCATCTTTATAAAGATATAAATATCTGCACCGCGAGCTGTATAAACATGGAAATATCTACATCGCTATCTGTATAAACGTGGAAATATCTACACCACTTTTTGTATAAACAAGGAAATATCTTCACCGTGATCTGTATAAACATGGAAATATCTACACCGCCATCAGTATAAACATGGAAATATCTACACAGCCATGTGTATATACATGGAAATATCTACACCGCTATCCATATAAACATGGAAATAACTACACCGCTATCTGTATAAATATGGAAATACCTACACTGCTGTCTCTATAAACATGGAATTATGTATACCGCTATGTGTATAAACATGGTAATATCTCCACTGCTGTCTGTATAAACATGGAAATATCTCCACCTTTATCTGTATGAACATGGAAATATCTACAGCGCCATCTCTATAAACATTGAAATATCTGCACTGCCATCTGTAAAAGCATGGAAATATCTACACAGTCATCCGAATACACATGGAAATATCTACACCACCATCTGTATAAACATGGAAATACCTACAATACCATCTGTATACACATGGAAATATCTACACAGACATCTGTATAAATATGGAAATATCTACACCGCCATCTGTATAAACATGGAAATATCTACACTGCGATCAGTATAAACATGGAAATATCTACACCGCTATTTGTATAAACATGGAAATATCTCCACTGCTATCTCTATAAATATCGAAATACCTACACAGCCATCTGTATAAAAATGGTAATACTTACAAAGTTATCTGTATAAACATGGAAATATCTACTCCGCCATCTGTATAAACATGGAAATATCTACACAGCCATGTGTATATACATGGAAATAACTACATCGCTATCTATATAAACATGGAAATAACTACACCGCTATCTGTATAAACATGGAAATATCTACACCGCCATCTACATATCCATAGAAATATCTGTGCCGCCATCTGTATAAACATGGAAATATCTACACGGTCATCTGCGTATAGATGGAAATATCCACACCGCCATCTGTACAAACATGGAAATATCTGCACCGCTATCTCTATAAACATGGAAATATCTACACCGCGGTCTGTATAAACATGGAAGTATCTACACCGCTATCTGTATAAACATGGAAATATCTACACCGCTATCTCTATAAACATGGAAAGAACTACACCATGAACTGTATAAACTGGGAAATATTTACATCGCTATCTGAATAAACATGGAAATATCTACAACGCTATCTGTGTAAACATGGAAATATCTACACAGCAATCTGTGTAAACTTGGAAATATCTACACAGCTATCTGTTTAAAAATGCAAATATCTACACGGCAATCTGTGCAAAGATGGAAATATCTACACCGCTATCTCTGTAAACATGGAAATATCTACACCGCTATCTGTATAAACATGGAAATATCTACACCGCTATCTGTATAAACAAGGAAATATCTACACCGCCATCTTTAGAAACATGGAAATATTTAAACCGCCATCTGTATAAACATGGAAATATCTACACCGCTACCTGTATAAATATGGAAATATCTACAACGCTATCTCTATAAACATGGAAATACCTACACCACTTGCAATATAAACATGCAAATATCTACACAGCTATCTGTGTAAACTTGGAAATATCTACACCGCAATCTGGGTAAGCATGGAAATATCTACAACGCTATCTGTGTAAAAATGGAAATATTTACAACGCTATCTGTGTAAACAGGGAAATATCTACACTGCTGTCTGTAAAACGTGAAAATATCTACACCGCTATCTGTATAAACGTTGAAATATCTAAACCGCTATCTGTATAAATGTGGAAATACCTACAACGCTATCTGTATAAACGTGGAAATATCTACATCACTATCTGTATAAACGTGGAAATACTTTCGTCACTATCTGTATAACCCTGTAAATATCTGCACCGCTATCTGCATCAACATGTAAATAACTACACCGCTATCTGTATAAACATGGAAATATCTACAATGCTGTCTCTGTACACATGGAAATATCGACACAGGTATCTGTGTAAACTTGGAAACATCTACACCGCTATCTGTGTAAAGTTTGCAATGTCTACACCGCAATCTGTGCAAAGTTGAAAATATCTTTACCGCTATATCTGTAAACATGCAAATATCTACACCGCTATATGTATAAACATGGAAATATCTACACCGCCATCTTTATACACATGGAAATAACTACACAGCCATCTGTATAAACATGGAAATATCTACACCGCTATCTCTACAAACATGGAAATATCTACACCGCTATCTGTATAAACATGGAAATATCTACATCGATATCTGTATAAACATGGAAATATCTATACCGCAGTCTCTATAAACATGGAAATATCTCCACCGCTATCTGTATAAACATGAAAATATCCACACCGCTATCTGTATAATCATGGACATATCTACACCGCAATCTGTATAAACATGGAAATATCTATCACGATATGTGTGTAAACATGGAAATATCTATACCGCGGTTTGTATAAACATGTTAATATCTACACCACTATCTGTATAAACATGTAAATATCTACACCACGATCTGTATAAACTTGGAAATATCTATACCGCTATCTGTATAAACATGGAAATATATTCACCGCTATCTGTGCAAACATGAAAACATCTACACCGCCACCTCTATATACATGGAAATATCTACACTGCCATCTCTATAAAGATGGAAATAACTACACCGCGAGCTGTATAAACATGGAAATATCTACAACCCTATTTGTATAAACATGGAAATACCAACACCGCTATCTGTATAAACATAGAAATACCTACACGGCTAACTGTATAAACATGGAAATATCTACACAACTATCTCTATAAACATGGAAATACCTACACCGCCATCTCTATACACATAGAAATATTTACACCGCTATCTCTATAAACATAGAAATATCTACACCGCCATCTCTATAAACATGGAAATATCTACACCGCCATCTGCATGAACATGGAAATATCTACACCGCCATCTGAATAAACATGTAAATATCTACACGGCTATCTGTATAAATATGGAAATATCTACACTGCTACCTCTATAAACATGGAAATATCTACACAGCTATCTGTATAAACATGGATATATCTAAACCGCTATCTCCATAAACATGGAAATATCTACACCGCCATCTGTTTAAACATGGAAATATGTACAATGTCATCTGTACAAACATGGAAATAACTACACCGCTATCTGTATAAACATGGAAATATCTACACCGCTATCTGTATAAACATGGAAATATCTACACCGCTATCTGTATAAATATGGAAATATCCACACCGCTATCCCTATAAACATGGAAATGTCTACACCGCTATCTGCATAAACACGGAAATATCTACACCGCTATCTGCATAGACATGGAAATATATACATCGTCATCTGTACAAACATGGAAATATCTCCATCGCTATCTCTATGAACATGGAAATTCCTCCACCGCTATCTCTATAAACTTGGAAATATCTTCACCGCTATCTTTATAAACATGGAAATATCTACACCACAATCTGTATAAACATGGATATATCTTCACAGCTATCTGTATAAACATGGAAATATCTACACCACTATCTGTATAAACATGGAAAGATCTACTCCGCTATCTGTATAAATATGGAAATATCTACACCACTATCTCTATACACATGGAAATGTCTACACCGCTATCTGTATAAACATGGAAATATCTACTTGGCTATTTCTATAAATATGGAAATATCTACACCGCCATCTGTAAAAACATGGAAATACCTTCACAGTCATCTGTATAAACATAGAAATATCCACACCACTATCTGTATAAACACGGAAATATCTACACTGCCATCTGTATAAACATGGAAATATCTACACAGCCATCTCTATAAACATGGAAAAATCTACATCGCTATCTGAATATACATGGAAACAGCTAAACCGCTATCTGTGTAAACATGGAAATATCCACACCGCCATCTGTAAAAATATGGAAATATCTACACAGTCCTCTGTAGAAACATGGAAATATCTACACCGCCATCTGTATACACATGGAAATATCTCCACCGCTATCTGTATAAACATGGAAATATCTACACCGCTATCTGTATAAACATAGAAATATCTACACCGCTATTTGTATAGACATGGAAATATCTACACCGCAATCTGTACAAACATGGAAATATCTACACTGCTATCTGTATACACATAGAAATATCTACACCGCTATCTGTATAAATATGGAAATATGTACACCACCATCTGAATTAACATGGAAATATCTACACAGCTATCTGTATAAATATGGAAATATCTACACCGCTACCTCTATAAACATGGAAATATCTACACAGCGATCTGTATAAACATGGATATATCTACACCGAAATCTCTATAAACATGGTAATATCTACACCGCCATCTGTGTAAACTTGGAAATATGTACACAGTCATCTGTATAAACATGGAAATAACTACACCGCTATCTGTATAAACATGGAAATACCTACACCGCTATCCTTATAAACATGGAAATATCTACACCGCTATCTGTATAAATATGGAAATATCCACACCGCTATCCCTATAAACATGGAAATATCAACACAGCTATCTGCATAGACATGGAAATATCTACATCGTTATCTGTACAAACATGGAAATAACTCCATCGCTATCTCTATGAACATGGAAATATCTCCACTGCTATCTCTATAAACTTGGAAATATCTGGACCGTTATCTTGATAACGATGGAAATATCTACTCCACTATCTGTATAAACATGGACATATCTACACTGCCATCTGTATAAACATGGTAATAGCCACACCGCTATCTGTATAAACATGGACATATCTACACCACCATCTGAATAAACATACAGATATCTAAACCGCTACCTGTATAACTATGGAAATATCTACACCGCTATCTCTGTAAACATGGAAATATCTACACTGCTACCTGTATAAACATGGACATATCTACACCGCTATCTCTATAAACATGGAAATATCTACACCGCTACCTGCATAAACTTGGAAATACCTACACCACCATCTCTAGAAACATGGAAATATCTCCACCGCTATCTGTATAAACTTGGAAATATCTCCACCACTCTCTGAATAAACATGGAAATATCTACAACGCTGTCTGTATAAACATGGAAATATCTACACCGCTATCTGTATAAACATGGAAATATCTACACCGCTATCTGTATAAACATGGAAATATCTACACCACAATCTTTATAAACATGGATATATCTACACAGCTATCTGTAAAAACATGGAAATATCTACAGCACTATCTGTATAAACATGGAAATATCTACTCCGCTATCTGTTTAAATATGGAAATATCTACACCACTATCTCTATACACATAGAAATATCTAAACCGCTATCTGTATAAACATGGAAATATCTACATGGCCATCTCCATAAACATGGAACTATCTACACCGACATCTGTATAAACATGTAAATACCTACACCACTATCTGAATAAACATGGAAATATCTTCACCACTGTCATTATAAACATGGAAATACCTACACCACCATCTCTATACACATGGAAATATTTACACCGCTATCTCTATAAACATAGAAATATCAACACCGCCATCTCTGTAAACATGGAAATATCTATACCACCTTCTGAATGAACATGGAAATATCTACACCGCCATCTGTATAAACATGGAAATATCTAAACTGCCATCTGAGGAAAATGGAAATATCAACACCACGATCTGTATAAACATGGAAATAGGAACACCGCTACCTGAATAAACATGGAAATATCTACACGGCTCTCTGTATAAACATAGAAACATGTACAACACGATCTCTATAAACAAGGAAATATCTCCACCGCTATCTGTATATACATGGAAATACCTACACCGCCATCTGTATAAACATGGAAATATCTACACAGTCATCTCAATAAAAATGGAAATATCTACACCACCATCCCTGTAAACATGGAAATATCTACACCGCCATCTCTATAAACATGGAACAATCGACACCGCTATCTGTATAAACATGGAAATAACAACACAGCTATCTGTAAAAACATGGAAAGACCTAAACCACTATCTCTATAAACATGGAATATCTATAATGCTATCTGGGTAAAATTGGAAATGTCTACAGAGCTATCTGTGTAAACATGGAAATATCTACAACGCTATCTGAATAAACATGGAAATATCCACACCGCAATCTGTTCAAAGATGGAAATATCTACACCGCTATCTGTATAAATACGGAAATATCTACACCGCAATCTCTATAAACATGGAAATATCTAAACCACTATCTTAATAAACATGGAAATATCTACAACGTTATCTCTATAAACATGGAAATATCTGCACCACTATATCTATATACATGGAAATATCTACACAGCCATCTGTATGAACATGGAAATATCTTCACCGCTGTCTCTATAAACATGGAAATATCTATACCGCTATCTGTTTAAACAAGGAAATATCTACACCGCTATCTGTATAAACATAGAAATATCTCCACCGCTATCTGTATAAACATGGAAATATCTCCACCGCTATCTGTATAAACATGGAAATACCTACACCTGTATCTGTATCAACATGGAAATACCTAAACCGCTATCTGTATAAACAATGAAATATCTACAACGCTATCTGTGTAAACATGGAAATATCTACACAGCTATCTGTGTAAAGTTGGAAATATGTACACCGCTATCTGTGTAAACATGGAAATATGTACAACGCTATCTGTGTAAACATGGAAATATTTACAACGCTATCTGTGTAAACATGGAAATATCTACACAGCTATCTCTAAAACGTGGAAATATCTACACAGCTATCTGTATAAACGTGGAAATATCTAAACCACTATCTGTATAAATGTGGAAATATCTTCAACGCTATCTGTATAAACGTGGAAATATCTACACCGCTATCTGTATCAACATGGAAATAACTACACCGCTATCTGTATAAACATGGAAATATCTACAATGTTATCTCTGTAAACATGGAAATATCAACACAGCTATCTGTGTAAACTTGGAAACATCTACACCACTATCTGTGTAAAGTTGGCAATATCTACACCACAATCTGTGCAAAGATAGAAATATCTACTCCGCTATCTCTGTAAACATTGAAATATCTACTCCGCTATCTGTATAAACATGGAAATATCTACACTGCCATCTGTCTAAACATGGAAATATCTACAGCGCCATCTGTATGAACATGGAAATATAGAGAGCGCTCTCTCTGTAAACATAGAAATATCTACACTGCCATCTTTAAAAATATGGAATAATCTACACAGTCATCTGTATAAACATGGATATATCTACAACACAATCTCTATAAACATGGAAATATCTACAATGCGATCTGTATTCACATGGAAATATGTAAACAGCCATCTGTGTAAACATGGAAATATCTACACCGCTATCTCCATAAACATGGAAATACCTACACCGCTATCTCTATCAACATGGAAATATGTACACCGCCATCTGTATAAACATGGAAATAATTACAAAGTTATCTGTATAAACATGGAAATATCTACACGGCCATCTGTATAAACATGGAAATATCTACACAGCCAACTGTATATACATGGAAATATCTACACCGCCATCTACATATCCATGGAAATATCTATGCCGCCATCTGTACAAAATTGGAAATATCTACACGGCCATCTGTGTATAGATGGAAATAACAACACTGCCATCTGTACAAACATGGAAATATCTACACCGCTATCTCTATAAACATGGAAATATTTACACTGCCATCTGTGAAAACATGGAAATAACTATACAGTCATCTGTAGAAACATGGTTATATCTACACCGCCATCTGTATATAAATGGAAACATCTAAGCCATTATCTGTATAAACATGGAAATATCTACACCGCTATCTGTATAAACATGGAAATATCTACACTGCGATCTGTATAAAGATGGAAATATCGACACCGCGATCTGTATAAACATAGAAATACCTTCACCATGATCTGTATAAACATGGAAATATCGACACCGCTATCTGTATAAACATGGTAATATCTACACCACCATGTATATAAATATGGAAATATCTACACCGCCATCTGCATAAACATGGAAATATCTACAATGCCATCTGTAGAAAGATGGAAATATCTACACCGCAATCTGTGTAAACATGGAAATATCTACACCAATATCTGTAAAACATAGAAATATCTACACCACTATCTGTATAAACATGGAAATATCTACACCGTGATCTGTATAAACATGGAAATATCTACACCGCGATCTGTATAAACATGGAACTATCTACACCGCTATCTGTATAAACATGGAAATATCTACACAGCTATCTCTATAAACGTGGAAATATCTACAACGCTATCTGTATAAACATGGAAATACCTACAAAGTTATCTGTATAAACATGTAAATATCTACACAACCATCTGTATAAACATGGGAATATCTACACAGCCTTCTGTATATACATGGAAATATCTACACCGCTATCTGTATAAACATGGAAATAACTACACCGCTATTTGTATAAACAAGGAAATATCTACACCGTGATCGGTATAAACATGGAAATATCTACACCGCTATTTGTATAAACAAGAAAATATCTACACCACTATCTGTATAAACATGGAAATAACTACACCGCTATTTGAATAAACAGGGAAATATCTACACCGTGATCTGTATAAACATGGAAATAAATACACCGCTATTTGTATAAACAAGGAAATATCTATACGGCCATCTGTATAAACATGGAAATATATACACAGACATCTGTTTATACATAGAAATATCTACACCGCTATGTGTATAAACATGCTAATAACTACACCGCTATCTGCACAAATGTGGAAATATCTACACCGCTATCTCTGTAAACATGGAAATATCTACACCACGATCTGTATAAACATGGGAATATCTTCACCATGATCTGTATAAACATGGAATTATCTACACCACTATCTGTATAAACATGGAAATATCTACATTGCGATCTGTATAAACATGGAAATATATACACCGCGATCTGTATAAACATGGAAATATTTTCACCACGATCTGTATAAACATGGAAATATCTACACCGCCATCTGTATAAACATGGAAATATCTACAATGCCATCTGTAGGAAGATGTAAATATCTACACCGCAATCTGTGTAAACATGGAAATATCTACAACAATATCTGTAAAAACATGGAAATATCTGCACCGCTATCTGTATAAACATGGAAATATCTACACCACGATCTGCATAAACATGGAAATATCTACACCGCGATCTGTATAAACATGGAAATATCTACACCGCTATGTGTATAAACATGGAAATATCTACACAGCTATCTCTATAAACATGGAAATATCTACACCGCCATCTGTATAAACATGGAAATACCTATACAGTCATCTGTGTAAACATGGAAATATCTACACCACCATCTGTATAAACATGGAAATATCTACAATGCCATCTGTATACACATGGAAATATCTACATGGCAATCTGTGTATAGATGGAAACATCAACATCGCCATCTGTACAAATATGGAAATATCTACACTGCTATCTCTATAAACATGGATATATCTACACTACGGTCTGTATAAACATGGAAATATCTACACCGGTATCTGTATAAACATGGAAATATCTACACCACGATCTGTATGAACATGGAAATATATACACCGCTATCTGTATAAACATGGAAATATCTGCACCGCTATCTCTATAAACATGGAAATATCTACAAAGCCATCTGTATAAACATGGAAATGCCTACACAGTCATGTGTAGGAACATGGAAATATCTACACTGCCATCTGTATAAACATAGAAATACCTACACAGCCCTCTATATAAATATGGAAATATCTGCCTAGGCATCTGTATAACATGGAAATATCTGCAGCGCTATCTGTATAAACATGGAAATACCTACACCGCTGTCTCTATAAACATGGAAATATGTACACTGCTATGTGTATAAACATGGAAATATCTCCACTGCTGTCTGTATAAACATGGAAATATCTCCACTGTTATGTGTATAAACATGGAAATGTCTACAGCGCCATCTCTATAAACACTGAAATATCTACACTGCTATCTGTAAAAACATGAAAATATCTACACAGTCATCGGAATAAACATGGAAATATCTACACCACCATCTGTATAAACATGGAAATAGCTACAATACCATCTGTATACACATGGAAATATCTACACAGACATCTGTATAAATATGGAAATATCTACACAGCCATCTGTATAAACATGGAAATATCTACACTGCCATTTGTAGAAAGATGGAAATATCTACATCGCTATCTCTATAAATATGGAAATATCTACACCGCCATCTCTATAAACATGAAAATATCTACACTGCCATCTCCATAAAGATGGAAGTATCTACTCCGCCATGTGTATAAACACGGAAATATCTGCACCACCATCTGTGTAAACATGGAAATATCTACACCGCTATCTGTATAAACATGGAAATAACTACACCGCCATCTGCATGTCCATGGAAATATCTACACCGCCATCTCTATAAACATGGAAATATCTACACGGCCATCTGTGTATAGATGGAAATATCAACACCGCCATCTGTACAAAGATGGAAATATCTACACCGCTATCTCTATAAACATGGAAATATCCGCACTGACATCTGTACAAACATGGAAATAGCTATACCGTCATCTGTATAAACATGGAAATATCTACAATGCCATCTGTATACACATGGAAATATCTACACAGCCATCTGAATAAACATGTAAATATCTACACTGCTATCTCTATAAACATGGAAATATCTACACCGCCATCTCTGTAAAGATGAAAATATCTACACTGCCATCTCCATAAACATGGAACTAACTACTCAGCCATCTGTATAAACATGGAAACATCTACACCGCCATCTGTGTGAAAAAGTAAATATCTACAATGCCATCGGTATAAACATATAAATATCTACACCGCGATCTGAATAAACATGGAAATATCTACACCGTTATCTGTATAAACATGGAAATATCTACACCGCCATCTCTATAAACATGGAAATATCTATACCCCTTTCTGTATAAACATGGAAATATCCATAACGCTATCTCTATAAACATGGAAAAACTAACACCGCTATCTCTATGAACAAGGAAATATCTACACCGCCATCTCTATAAACATGGAAATATCTACACCACGATCAGTATAAACATGGAAATATCTACACAGCTGTCAGTATAAACATGGAAATGTCTCCACTGCTATCTCTATAAACATCGAAATATCTACACCGCCATCTGTATTAACATGGAAAAACTTACAAAGTTACGTGTATAACATGGAAATATCTACACCGCCATCTGTATAAACATGGAAATATCTAAACAGCCATGTGTATATATATGGAAATATCTACACCGCTATCTATATAAACATGGAAATAAGTACACCGCTATCTGTATAAACATGGAAATATCTACACCGCCATCTACATATCCATGGAAATATCTGCGCCGCCATCTGTATAAACATGGAAATATCTACACGGTCATCTGTGTATAGATGGAACTATCAACACCGCCATCTGTACAAACATGGAAATATCTGCACCGCTATCTGTATAAACATGGAAATATCTACACAGTGGTCTGTATAAACATGGAAGTATCTACACCGCTATCTGTATAAACATGGAAATATCTACACCGCTATCTCTATAAACATGGAAATAACTACACCATGATCTGTATAAACTGGGAAATATTTACATCGCTATCTGTATAAACATGGAAATACCTACACATTTATCTGCATAAATATGGAAATATCTACACTGCTATCTCTATAAACATGGAAATATCTACACCGCCATCTGTATAAACATGGAAATATCTACACTGCTATCTCTATAAACATGGAAATATCTACAATGCCATCTGTAAAAACATGGATATACCTGTACAGTCATATGTATAAACATGGAAATATCTACACCACCATCTGTATAAACATGGAAATATCTTCAATGCCATCTGTATACACATGGAAATACCTACAAGGCCATCTGAGTATAGATGGAAACATCAACACCGCCATCTGTACAAACATGGAAATATCTACACCGCTATCTGTAAAAACATGGAAATATCTACACTGTGGCCTGTATAAACATGGAAATTTCTACACCGGTATCTGTATAAACATGGAAATATCTATACCACGATCTGTATAAACATGGAAATATTTACACCGCTATCTGTGTAAACATGGAAATATCTACACCGCTATTTCTATAAACATGGAAATATCTACAAAGCCATCTGTATAAACATGGAAATACCTACACAGTCATGTGTAGGAACAAGGGAAAATGTACACTGCCGTCTGTATAACCATGGAAATATCTACAGAGCCCTCCGTATAAATATGGAAATATCTGCATAGGCATCTCTATAAACATGGAAATATCTGCACCGCTATCTGTATAGACATGGAAATACCTACACCGCTGTCTCAATAAACATGGAAATATGTACACCGCTATGTGTATAAACATGGAAATATCTCCACTGCTGTCTGTATATACATGGAAATATCTACACTGCGATCTGTATAGACATGGAAATATCAACACCGCTATCTGTATAAACATGGAAATATTTACACAGCTATCTCTATAAACATGGAAATATCTACACCGCCATCTGTATAAACATGAAAATAGCTACAAAGTCATCTGTATAAACATGGAAATATCTACACCGCTATCTGTAAAAACATGGAAATATCTACACCGCTATGTGTATTAACGTGGAAATATCTCCATTGCTATCTGTATAAACATGGACATATCTCCACCACAATCTCTATAAACATGGTAATATCTACACCGCCATCTCTATAAACTTGGAAATATCTACACTGCCATTTGTAGAAAGATGGAAATATCTACACCGCCATCTGTATAAACGTGGAAATATCTACACCACTATCTGTATAAACATGCAAATATCTACACCGCAATCTGTATAAACATGGAAATATCTACACCGCTATCTGTACAAATATGAAATATCAAAACGGCTATCTCTATCAAAATGGAAATATCTACACTGCTATCTGTATAAACATGGAAATATCCTCACTGCTATCTCTATGAACATGGATATATCTACACCGCTATCTCAATGAACATGGAAATATCTGCACCGCCTTCTCTATAAACATGGAAATATCTACACCGCCATCTTTATAAACATGGAAATATCTTCACCACGATCTGTATAAACATGGAAATATCTACACCGCTATCTGTATAAACATGGAAATATCTTCACCACGATCTGTATAAACATGGAAATATCTACAACGCTATCTGTATAAACATGGTAATATTTACAACACCATCTATGTAAACATGGAAATATCTACACCGCCATCTGTATAAACATGGAAATATCTACAATGCCATCCGTAGAAAGATGTAAATATCTACACCGCAATCTTTGTAAAGATGGAAATATCTACACCAATATCTGTAAAAACATGGAAATATCTACACCGCTATCTGTATAAACATGGAAATATCTACACCGTGATCTGCGTAAACATGGAAATATCTACACCGCGATCTGTATAAACATGGAAATATCTACACCGTGATCTGTATAAACATGGAAATATCTACACAGCTATCTCTATAAACATGGAAATATCTACACCGCCATCTGTATAAACATGGAAATACCTACAAATCATCTGTATAAACATGGAAATATCTACACAGCCATCTGTATAAACATGGAAATATCTACACAGCCATCTGTATATACATGGAAATATCTACACCGCTATCTGTATAAACATGGAAATAACTACACCGCTATTTGTATAAACAAGGAAATATCTACACCGTGATCTGTATAAACTTGGAAATATCTACACTGCCATCTCTATCAACATGGAAATATCTACACACCTATCTGTATAAACATGGAAATATCTACATCGCTATCTCTATAAACATGGAAAAATCAACACCGCTATCTCTATGAATATGGAAATATCTACACCGCCATCTCAATAAACTTGGAAATATCTACACAGCGATCAGTATAAACGTGGAAATATCTACACCGCTATCTGTATAAACATGGAAATATCTCCACTGCTATCTCTATAAACATCAAAATATCTACACTGCCATCTGTATAAACATGGAAAAACTTACAAAGTGATCTCTATAAACATGGAAATATCTACACAGCCATCTGTATAAACATGGAAATATCTACAGAGCCATGTGTATATACATGGAAATATCTACACCGCTATCTCTACAAACATGGAAATATCTACACCGCTATGTGTATTAACGTGGAAATATCTCCATTGCTATCTGTATAAACATGAACATATCTCCACCGCAATCTGTATAAACATGAAAATATCTACACTGCTATCTCTATAAACATCGAAATATCTACAATGCCATCTGTACAAACATGGAAATATCTACACAGGTATCTGTGTAAAAATGGAAATATCTACACCGCTATCTGTATAAACATAAAAATATCTACACCGCTATCTGAATAATCATGGACATATCTACACCGCAATCTGTATAAACGTGGAAATATCTATCACGCTATGTGTGTAAACATGGAAATATCTATACCGCCATCTCTATAAACATGGAAATATCTACACAGCCATCTCTATAAAGATGGAAATATCTACACCGCAAGCTGTATAAACATGGAAATACCTACAACGCTAATTGTATAAACATGGAAATACCAACACCGCTATCTGTATAAACATGGAAATATCTACACAACTATCTCTATAAACATGGAAATAACTACACCGCCATCTCTATACACATAGAAATATCTACACCGCTATCTCTATAAACATAGAAATACCTACACGGCCATCTCTATAAACATGGAAATATCTACACTGCCATCTGCATGAACATGGAAATATCTACACCGCTATTTGTATAAACATGGAAATATCTACACTGTCATCTGTATAAACATGGAAATATCTAAACTGCCATCTGTGGAAAGATGGAAATATCTACACCACGATCTGTGTAAATATGAAAATATCTACACCGCTATCTGTGTAAAGATGGAAATATCTACACGGCAATCTGTGCAAAGACGGAAATATCTACACCGCTATCTCTGTAAACATGGAAATATCTTCACCACTATCTGTATAAACATGGAAATATCTACATCACTATCTGTATAAACATGGATATATCTACACCGTTATCTGTATAAACAAGGAAATATCTGCATCGCTTTCTGTATAAATATTTAAATATTTACACCGCCATTTGTGTGAACATACAAATATCTACAGAGTCATCTGTATACATATGGAAATATCTACACAGCCATCTGTATAAACGTCGATGTATCTACACAACCATCTGTATAAACAAGGAAATACCTACAGCGCTATCTTTATAAACATGGAAATATCAACACCACAATCTCTACAAACATGGAAATATCTACGCCACCATCTATATAAACATGAAAATATCTACACCGCCATCTCCATAAACATGGAACTAGCTACACCGCCATCTGTATAAAGATGGAAATATCAACACCGCTATCTGTATAAAGATGGAAATATCTACACCGCTATCTCTGTAAACTTGGAAATATCTACACCGTGATCTGAATAAACATGGAAATATCTACACCGTGATCTGTATAAACATGGAAATATCTACATGGCTATCTGTATAAACATGGAAATATCTACACTGCTATTTCTATAAACATGGAAATTTCTACAGCGCTATATGTATAAATATGGAAATAACTACACCGCTATCTCTATAAACATGGAAATATCTACATCGCTCTTTGTATAAACATAGAAATAATTACACTGCCATCTCCATAAACTTGGAAATATCTACACCGCCAACTGTATAAACGTGGAAATATCTACACTGCCATCTGTGTAAAGATGTAAATATCTACACTGCGAGCTGTATAAACAAGGAAATATCTACACCGCTATCTCTATAAACATGGAAATATCTACACCGCTTGCTCTATAAACATGGAAATATATACACCGCCATCCCTGTAAACATGGAAATATCTACAACACCATCTACATAAACAAGAAAATATCTATATCGCCTTCTATATAAACATGGAAATATCTACAATGCTATCTCTATAAACATGGAAATATCTACACCGCCATCTGTAAAAGCATGGAAATATCTACAAAGTCATCTGTATAAACATGGAAGAATCTACACTACCATCTGTATAAACTTGGAAATAGCTACACTTCCATCTGTATACACATGGAAATATCTACACAGCCATCTGTATAAACATGGAAATATCTACACCACTATCTCTATAAACATGGAAATACCTGCACCGCTATCTCAATAAACATGGTAATATCTATACTGGTATCTCTATAAACATGGAAATACCAACACCGCTATCTCTATAAACATGGAAGTATCTACACCACTATCTATACCGACATGGAAATAACTACACCGCCATCTCTATAAACATGAAAATATCTACACTGCCATCTCCATAAACATGGAACTATCTACACCGCCATCTGTATAAACATGGAAATATCTACACTGCCATCTGTATAAAGATGTAAATATATACTCCGCGAGCGGAATAAACATGGAAATAACTAAACAGATATCTGTATAAACATGGAAATAGCAACACCGCTATCTGTATAAACATGGAAATATGTACACAGCTATCTGTATAAACATGGAAATACCTAACACGCTATCTCTATAAACAAGGAAATATCTACATCGCCATCTATGTAAACATGGAAATATCTACACCGCCATCTGTATAAACCTGGAAATACCTACACAGTCATCTCTATAAACATGGAAATACCTACACCAGCATCTGTATAATAATGGAAATATCAACACTGCCATAGGTATAAACATGGACATATCTATACAGCCATCTCTATAAACATGGAAATAGCTACACCGCTAACTGTATAAAAATGGAAATAGCCACACCGCTATCTGTATAAAGATGGAAATATCTACACCGCTGTCTGTATAATCATGGAAATATCTACACCTCTATATGTATAAATATAGAAATAACTACACCACTATCTCTATAACCATGGAGATATTTAAACCGCTATCTGTATAAACATAGAAAGAACTACACTGCTTTTTGTATAAACATGGAAATATCTACACCGCCATCTGTGTAAACGTGGAAATATCTTCAAAGTCATTGTATAAACATGGAAATATCTACACCGTCATCTGTATAAAGATGGAAATACCTACACCGCTGTCAGTACAAACCTGGAAACATCCACGCCACTATCTGTATAAACTTGGAAATACCTACACCGCTATCTGTATAAACATGGAAATATCTACACCGCTATCGGAATAAACATGGAAATACCTACAATTCTATCTGTATAAACATGAAAATATCTACACCACTATCTATATAAACGCGGAAATATCTACATCGCTATCTGTATAAAAATGGAAACATCTCCACCGCTATCTGTATAAACATGGAACTTTCTACACCGCTATCTTTATAAACATGGAAATATCTTCATCACCATCTGTATAAAGAGGAAAATATCTACACCGCTATCCGTATAATCAAGGAAATAACTACACCGCCATCTACATAAACAAGGAAATAACTACACCGCAATCTGTATAAACATGGAAATATCCACACATCCATCAGTATGAACATGGAAATATCTACACCGCTATCTCTATAAACATGGAAATAGCTACACCGCTATCTGTATAATCATGGAAGTAGCCACACCGCAATCTGTATAAACATGGAAATATCTACACTGCCTTCAGTATAAACTTGGAAATATCTACACAGTCATGTTTGTAAACATGGAAACCTCCGCACTTCCATCTATATAAACATGGAAATATCTACACTTCCATCTGTATATACATGGAAATATCTACACATTCATGTGTATAAACATGGAAACCTCCACACTTCCATCTGTATAAACATGGGAATATCTACACAGCCATCTGTATAAACATGGAATTAACTACACCGCTATCTGTATAAACATGGAAATACCTATACCGCTATCTGTATAAACATGGAAATATCTATACCGCCATCTGTGTATACATGGAAATATTTCCACCACTATCTGTATAAACATGGAAATATCTACACCTCTATCTGTATAAACATGGATATATCTACACAGCCATCAGTATAAACATGGAAATATCTACACCGCCATCTGTATAAACATGGAAATAGCTACACAGTCATCTGTATAAACATGGGAATATCTACCCCACCATCTGTACAAACATGGAAATACCTACACCGCCATCTGTATAAACATGGAATTATCTACTCAGCCATCTCTATAAGTATGGAAACAGCCACACCGTTATCTGTATAAACATTGAAATAGCCATAGCGCTATCTGTATAAACATGGAAATATCTTCACCGCCAGCTGTACAAACATGGAAATATCAGCACCGCCATCTGTATAATCATGGAAATATCCACACTGCCGTCTGCATAAACATGGAAATATCTACACGGCCATCTCTAAAAACATGGACATATGTACACAGTCATCTGTATAAACATGGAAATATCCACACCTCCATCAGAATGAACATGGAAATATCTACACCGCTATCTCTATAAACCTGGAAATAGCTAAACCGGTATCTGTATAATCATGGAAATATCCACAGCGCTATGTGTATAAACACGGAAATAACTACACCGCCATCTCTATAAACATGGAAATATCTACACATTCATGTGTATAAACATGGAAACATCCACACCTCCATCTCTATAAACATGGAAATACCTACAGTGACATCAGTATACACATGGAAATATCTACAGTGCCATTTGTATACACATGGAAATAACTACGCAGCCATCTCTATAAACATGGAAATATCTACACCGCTATCTCTATAAACATGGAAATACCTACACCGCTAATTGTATAAACATGGAAACATCTACACCACCATTTGCATAAACATGTAAATATCTCCAACGCTATCGGCATAAACATGGGAATATCTATAGCGCTATCTGTATATACATGGAAATACATACACTGCTATCTGTATAAACATGGAAATTTGTACACTGCCATCTGTATAAACATGGAAATAACTACACAGTCATCTGTATAAACATGGAAATATCTACCCCACTATCTGCATAAACATGGAAATGTCTACAACGCCATCTGTATAAACATGGAAACATGTACACAGGCATCTCTATAAATATGGAAATAGCTAAACCGTTATCTGTGTAAATGTGGAAATATCTACACCGCAATCTCTATAAACATGGAAATATCTACACTGCCATCTTTATGAACATGCAAATATCCTCATAGTCATCTGTATAAACATGGAAATATCTACACCACCATCTCTATAAACATGGAAAAATCTACACTGCCATCTGTATACACATGGAAATATCTTCAAAGCCGTCTGTATAAACATGGAAGTATCTACACCGCTATCTCTACAAACATGGAAATATCTACATCGCTATCTGTATAAACATGGAAACGTATACATCGCTATCTGTATAAATATGGAAATATCTACACCGCTATCTCTTTAAATTTGGAAATATCTTCACCGCTATCTCTATTAACTTCGAAACATCTACGCCACTATCTGTATAAACATTGAAATAACTACACCGCTATCTTTATGAATATGGAAATATCTACAACGCTATCTGTGTAAACATGGAAATAACTACAACGCTATCTATATAAATATGGGAATATTTACACCGCTATCTCTATAAACATGGAAATATCTACACCGCCATCTCTATAAACATGAAAATATCTACACTGCCATCTCCATAAACATGGAAATATCTACACAGCCATCTGTATTAACATGGAAATATCTACACCATTATGTGTATAAACATGGAAATACCTACAGCGCTATCTGTATAAACATGAAAATATCTACACTGCTATATGTATAAATATGGAAATATCCACACCGCTATCTCTATAAACATGGAAATATCTTCACCACTATCTGTATAAACATGGAAATGTCTACACCGCTATCTCAATAAACATGGAAATATCTACACCGCCATCTGTATAAACATGGAAATACCTACAAAGTCATCTGTATAAACATGGAAATATCTACACAGCCATCTGTATAAACATGGAAATATCTACACAGCCATCTGTATATACATGGAAATATCTACACCGCTATCTGTACAAACATGGAAATAACTACACCGCTATTTGTATAAACCAGGAAATATCTACACTGCCATCTGTTTAAACATGGAAATATATACACAGACATATGTTTATACATGGAGATATCTACACCGCTATCTGTATAAACATGCTAATAATTACACCGCTACCTGTATAAATGTGGAAATATTTGCACCGCTATCCCTATAAACATGGTAATATCAGCACCGCGATCTGTATAAACATGGAAATATCTACACCATGATCTGTATAAACATGGAAATATCTACAACGCGATCTGTATAAACATGGAAATATCTACACCGTGATCTCTATAAACATGGAAATATCTACACCGCCATGTCTATAAAAATGGAAATATCTACACCCCTATCTGTATAAACATGGAAATATCCACACAGCTATCTCTATAAACATGGAAAAATCAACACCGCAATCTGTATGAACATGGAAATATCTAAACCGCCATCTCTATAAACATGGAAATATCTACACAGTGATCAGTATAAACATGGAAATATCTACACCGCTATCTGTATAAACATGGAAATATCTCCACTGCTATCTCTATAAACATCAAAATATCTACACCGCCATCTGTATAAACATGGAAATATCTACACAGCCATGTGTATATACATGGACATATCTACACCGCTATGTATATAAACATGGAAATAACTACACCACTATTTGTATAAACATGGAAATATCTCCACTGCTATCTCTATAAACATCGAAATACCTACACCGCCATCTGTATAAACATGGAAATACTTACAAAGTTATATGTATAAACATGGAAATATCTACACCGCCATCTGTATAAACATGGAAATATCTACACAGCCATGTGTACATACATGGAAATATCTACACCGCTCTCTATATAAACATGGAAATAACTACACCGCTATCTGTATATACATGGAAATATCTACACCGCCATCTACATATCCATAGAAATATCTGCGCCGCCATCTGTATAAAAATGGAAATATCTACACGATCATCTGTGTATAGATGGAAATATCAACACCGCCATCTGTACAAACATGGAAATATCTGCACCGCTATCTGTATAAACATGGAAATATCTACACCGCGGTCTGTGTAAACATGGAAATATCTACACCGCTATCTGTATAAACATGGAAATATATACACCGCTATCTCTATAAACATGGAAATATCTACACCGTGATCTGTATAAACGTGGAAATATTTACACCGATATCTGTATAAACATGGAAATTTCTACACCGTTATCTGTATAAATATGGAAATATCTACACCGCTATCTGTATAAACATGGAAATATGTACAACGCCATCTGTCTAAACATGGAAATACCTATACAGTCATCTGTGTAAACATGGAAATATCTACACCACCATCTGTATAAACATGGAAATATCTACAATGCCATCTGTATACACATGGAAATACCTACACGGCTATCTGTGTATAGATGGAAACATCATCACCGCCATCTGTACAAACATGGAAATATCTATATTGCTATCTCTATAAACATGGAAATATCTACACCGCTATCTGTATAAACATGGTAATACCTACACCGCTATCTGTATAAACATGGAAATATCTACAACGCTATCTGTGTAAACATGGAAATATCTGCAACGCCATCTGTGTAAACATGGAAATATCTACACAGCTATCTTTGTAAACTCGGAAATATCTACACCGCTATCTGTGTAAAGATGGAAATACCTACACCGCAATCTGTGCAAAGATGGAAATATCTACACCGCTATCTCTGTAAACACGGAAATATCACCACCATCTGCATAAACATGGAAATATCTACAGTGCCATCTGTATAAACATGGAAATATCTACACAGCCATCTGTATAAACATGGAAATATCTACACCGCTATCTTTATTAGCATGGAAATAGCTACACCGCTATCTGTATAAACATGTAAATATCAACACCGCTATCCGTTTAAACATGGAAATATCTACACCGCTATCCATATAAACATGGAAATATCTACACCGCTATCACTATAAACATGGAAATTCCTACACCGCTATCACTATAAACATGGAAATATCTACACCGCTATATGTATAAATATGGAAATATCTACACCGCTATCTCTATAAACATGCAAATATCTACACCACTATCTGTATAAACATGGAAATGTCTACACCGTTATCTCAATAAACATGGAAATATCTACACCGCCATCTGTATAAACATGGAAATATCTACACCGCCATCTTTAAAAACATGGAAATATCTACACACTCATCTGTATAAACATGGAAATATCTACACCATCATCTGTATAAACATGGAAATATCTACACTGCCAGGAGCTCAAGAGCAGCCTGGGCAATACAGCAAGGCCTCATCTCTACAAAAAAAATTAGAAATATTTGTTGGCCATGGTCGTGTGCACCTGTAGTCCCAGCTTCTTGGGAGGCTGAGGTGGGAGGATCTACGGAGCCCAGGATTTTAAGGCTGCAGTGAGCTTGGATAACGACTGCACTCCAACCTGGATGACAGATCAAGAACCTGTTTCAAAAAAGAAAAAAGAAAAAAAAACCTAAAAACTAAAAACTGGATGTAGTTTGCTAGTAACTAAACAGCAAATTAATTGTAACATGCTTACATATCAACGATGTCTTTCTTCTTTGATCATAAACCTGCTCACTATGAAGCTGCTGAAGTCCATGGTAGTGACAGGTACATGTCTGCATCCTTGTCCTGACCTGCATCTTCTTTGGTTGTCCCCATCTGTGTCTCCGACTGGCACTGCCGAACCGGCTTGCTACCTGATCAATGTTGTACTGAACCGGACTGCTAACTGATCAATGTTGTCGAGCTCACTGCACAAAGCTGTTCTTACAAGGTAGATTTCTGCCTGGAATAGCCATACTTACACTGTTTATATTCCTTACTCCTGACCCATCCAACGCAGCACAAGTTCTATTTATTGCCATAGAAACATAGGTCATTTGGAAACACCTCCTTCATTTCTATGGAATGTTCAAACATTTCTGACATTTTGGACTCTGTTCTAGCCTCTTGTTAAATATATCCAGAAAAGAGACAAAGCTTTATGGGGGGGCTATATGCACACATATGCTATAGAATAAGCTCTCTAAATGCTTAAAAATACTTTCCATCTGTCACCGCACCTTAATAGGTACACAGAAATTAAGTATGTGTATATCTGTCTGTATAGATACGTATAAATATATATCCCCAAAACAAAAACTCATTCTCTTACTTATACATAGGTAGAATATAGGTGAATATACATATACATTTATAGGTAGAACAAAAAAACCCTCAGCCTCTTTAGGGCCATGTGTTTTCTCTGAGTAATTGTCACAATTAATTAAAATACATGTGTATGCCTTTTTAGATAAATTTCATCAGACCAGTTTCTGTCTGGTTGGAAAATAATAACTGCCTATTTGCTAAGTGCCCCTGCCCCCATACTATGTTCCAGTGAACTAAAGACCTCTGGCAATCATATATTTACAACTCAGCAAGATTAAACAATTTATTGTTATTTGTGACATCCAAGCTGTATCTTCTGTATTATATTCCACATTAGCATCTATCACCTTACATTTGGGAGATCCTGTCCAAAAAATGATTATGCCTCCTAACCAAACATTCAGCAGGGCTGCAGGAACAGGCCCCCTGAACAAACATCCTGCCAAAGTACTTTAAAGCACCGTGAGCTGCCACAGCTGTGCATTTTCAGATGACTCAGCAGATTAGCGTGGAGTCTCTTAGCCTCTGCTTGGTCTGTTCCTTTCAGTGATCTCTCACATGGCCCAGTCCATTCGGTTTGAAAATCCTCATGAAATGAGCAGATTATGATCTGGCTTCAGTAGAGGGCCATGGGGTGGGCATGGAGGGGAGAGGGTTTGCTCTTAACACAGCCTGAGCCTCAGAAAGGTTTCAGATGGAAAACATGGCACTGACTCAGCTCATGCTTAACAGGAAATAATGCACAGACCACACCAAAAAAGCCCTTTATGTTGTGTGAAAGTCTATGCCGGAGCAGCTGCTGCCACCTCATGTACTGTGATAGAGTGTGCATGTGTGTGTTTGTGTGTGCATGAGTGTGAGTATGCACACAAATGTGTGCTGGGAGGGGGAGGAGATCACACCTTCCACAGTCGCCACCTCAGCCTTAGCTAGCAGCGTGGAGAATTGCCAAAAGTCAAGAGGAAGCTGCACCAAAGCAACTGTGATCACCACATCAGCAGGCGCTTTCTGGTTAGTAAAGCTACTGGGACTGAAAACACACACACGATCTCGTCCTTCTTTTATTTTAATCAGAGCAAAATATTTTTATAATAATTGTGTTCTATGAATAAATAATTCATAATGCTGTAACCCATTATCACATTCAATCCTCCCAACAACCCTAGAAGATATGTAGACAAGTATTATTACTTTCCCTATTTTTATAAATGAGGAAATAAACCCCAGGAGGCTAGGCGACTTCCCCACGGTCATAGAAGTTGCAAACAGTAGTATCATGATTCAAATCCAAAGCTTCTCCTTTTGTCTTTATCATTTTAATTTTGAAGGTAATGCATATGCATGTATGATCTTTTAAATCCAGAGATGTATATGGAATAGATAGGAAAAGGGACTCTCCTTCCCCATTATACACCCCCTCCACCCAAGCTATATACACTGTTGACTAGAGTATGTCCTTTCAATCCTATTTTCTATGCCTACATTATATACAGAAAAGCAGGATTACGTTACACACAATATTCCAGTCATTGCTGTTTTTCACCAACAAGCTATCATTCACATCTTTTTCATACTACATATAAATTTATATCCTTTATTTTAGTGGTGTATATTGTGCAGTTGTGTCATAAATTATGTACCTGTTCTCTGTTGAACATATAGATTTTTTCTGAGTTTTTCCTTAGCAAAATGCTGCAGTGAGTACCCTTGTACACAGATGTTTGTACATTTGTTCTAGAAAAATCTACAGCAAAGATTCTTAGATTAAGAGATTCCCAGGTTATTAGAAAACTACTCTATTAATTTAGATATATACTTCCAAATTGCCTGACCAAAAAGTTATGTCAATTTAACTTCTATGAACAGTATACAAACATGACAATTTTCCATCACCTACACCAACTCGGGTAATTTCATCTTTTTTACAAGTTGATGGATTGTTTCAATTTATATTTCTCTGGTTATTAATAAGGTTGGCCACCTGTTCATGTCTTATTATTGATGATATTTGTATTGAATTGTTTGAATTTTCTTGATTTCAAAAAACGTTTTACATGTCATAGATATTAAATATTTGTTGTAAAACTCTCCTTCCAGTATTGTGTATGTGTTTGGTCAAGTAGAATAAACTCTCGTCCTCTGATTTCAGATTCCTTTCTCTTTCCATTAGAAATCCCTAAATGTAAAACTACATATTGATAGCTAAAAACCAGGATGTTTACTAGAGAAAAAGAATACAAAGGCAATAATTAAATATTATATTTATACAAAATACCTACTAGTACAAACTTAAAAAGAGAAAGTAAAAGTCAAATGCTTCTACGACTTCAGACTAAGAAAAAGAACTTTTGAGGTTGAATGTTCCTGAAATTTTTCTTTTCATACAACTACGGACATGACTTCAAAAGTTGATGTGACTAAAAAATGTAAGATATGAAAGATATTTGAAGATTCAGAGAAGGTGGATTTTCATTTTAACAAGTCACATATATATTCTAGATATCCTCTTATTCGTAACTAAGAGAGTCAAATCAGATGAAAGAATCTAAAAATTTCCCTTTGACTGTGTTAAGTAGAAGTAGTAGAGGCATATTGGCCGAATCTTGAGTGTTTGCAAATTGACTCTTAAGGCTATAGGCTGGCACAGGTCATTGAAGCCCTAGCTTTTTATCTTTAATTTTAAAATCCCCAAACAATTTATACTAATTTTTCTTGTCCATTATTTCCAAATCATCTTGTTTAAAGGTTATTACAGTGCTTGCTCATGTTACTGTTGTCTAACAGAAGGGTATCCGGGGCCTTAAAACTGAGAGGGTTAGGATTAATGATTCCAATACCTATGCTTGGACATCTCCAAAAGTGGGTTCCAACTTCTTGTCCTCAAGTCTGTATAGAAACTAGCAAACTTCCAGAGTTCACAAAAGGCTCAAAGAGAACAGATGTTTTATAGAAAATTCTTAGAGCAAGTTTCACGCATAATGTTGCTGATGCGTGTCTGCCTTTTCAATAAACATCACTATGCTTTATCACAAGATTTAATAAAGCAGCTTAGTTAAAAATGCCATCTGGGTCTCTGCACACATTAAACAAAGCTTAAAATAACCACCCCAGCAACTGGGAGGACCCAGCTGTTCTCATAATCTGTCCCACTCCTTTTACTTCCCCATAAAAAGAGTGAATGAAGACCACAGACTAAAAGCATCCAGAAGGAACTGACACAAACAGGGAGATAGATGGAGCCAAGGGCTCCTGTAAGTTTGCTATTGCTCACATAATAGATTTGCTAATTCCACAACCTGCGGATGGTGATTAAGAACGGGAAGCAGAAAGAGGGAAGAGAGAATCATAGAAGGGCTCATTCAAGTTTTCTAATGTATCACAAACCTGTCCTCCCTAATGTCTGGATCATAGCAGCCCATTCCATACACCTATTCTCTAGTGAACTCCAATAGAAAATACAAAGCCATCACCACCCAGTTCTTTCTCCCTTCTAGAGATGAGATATTAGCCACCCAATCCCAGATTCTCAGATCCATTCCAGGAAAGAAGCCCTAGGTATTGAAGCACAGCTTTCCCTCCCTCCCTTCTTTCCTCCACCCCAAGATTTGTTCCCCAGATAGTTCTAGTAAATGCAAAACCAAGTATATTCTCATTCTTTAGAGCAACCAGCTTTTCATGGCCAACTGGAATCAAACACAACCTGCACAAACATCTATCTGGAGGACACTCCCAAGGCTCCTACTGAGCCAGCCTTCTGCATACCACTGCATTTCAGCTTCCTAGTTCACAAGACACTGAGACATTCTTGAATTCTGCAAGGTGCACTGTGTGTTAATATCTTGGCTGCTCATCATGTGGCCAATAAAGGGCATGACTAGTCAACAAATAAATTTTCTCTTTGCTAAAACTTGCAACAAAACTGTAAGCTGTTTACCAAGGGGCCCACTACAGGTTATATTCAATATATACAGTCAAATCCTAACTATCTGAGATATATTCAGTTGACCATACACCTTTATATTTCAGTAAAAGGTCTTTACATTTCCCAGTGCTATTGATGTTACAAAGTGCTTTCATATGCAGTGCTTCATCTGATTTCCAGGATAATTAAATGATCCTGTCATACCTGATTTTTAGATGAGGAATCAAGTGGTTTCTGGGTATTTCAAGAGGCTAACGCATCTGCCCTCCAACTTGTATGTGAAAACCAAAAACAAAATTCCAAGGCCCTTCAACCATCTGAATGGACTTTGACTCTTTTGGTCAATATATGGCAGAGCTAGGAAAAGAAGGTGAGTCTTCCAGCTGCTGATACAGGGTTTTTTCTGCCATACTCCATTACCTCCAAGGCTAAAGTCAAAAGAGGGTGTGGTTATCACATGAAAAAATCTGGTTTGGATTTCCCAAATGTGTATGTAGTATTTGGGGATTTACCTTAATTTAACCTACAGTTCTTTTGGGTTGTAACAGTCTGACTCCATTTTTGAAAACAAAACAAAATCGATTTTAAATGCTGAATTATAGATCTTTGCTGTCCAGTATGGTAGCTACTAACCACTTATGGTTATTTGCATTTCTATTTTAATTAATTAAAATTCAGTAAAATGCAAAATTCAGTTCTTCAGTTGCTCTAGCCACATTTCAAGTGTTACCGTAGTCACATATGGCTAGTGGCTGGGACAATGCAGATTATAGAACAGTTCCATCATCAAAGAAACTTCTATTGAACAGTGCTATTATATAATGTCATCTCCAGAGAAAGAAGACTTTAGAAAAAGTCAGAAACGGCCGGGTGCAGTGGCTCACATGTGTAATCCCAGCACTTTGGGAGGCCAAGGCAGGCAGATCCCTTGAGGTCAGGAGTTCAAGACCAGCCTGGCCGACATGGTGAAACCCCGTCTCTAGTAAAAATACAAAAAATTAGCTAGGCGTGGTGGTGCATGCCTGTAACCCCAGCTACTCAGGAGGCTGAGTTGGGAGAATCACTGGAACCCAGGAGGCAGAAGTTGTAGTGAGCCAAGATTGTGCCACTGCACTCTAGCCTGGGTGACAGAGCAAGACTCCATCTCAAAAAAAAAAAAAGAAAAAGAAAAAGAAAAAGTCAGAAACATCTTGAGGCAGGCATAGTGCTGTCATCTGTCCAATATTGAAGATGATTTAAGAATAAGAAAGAAGAAGAGAACAAAGAAGAGAAAAAGAAGTTGCCTTAGGTGTACCTACCCAGAAAAGGACAAAGGCATTCTTGTAGTCATTGTGTTGTATTTTAGCTCTTAAACTTTTTAAGAGATTAGAATAATTTGACACATAGAAGATCTAAACCACTGAAGAGGCTCTGAAGCAGATAAAAGTAGAAAGAAAATAAAAAACTAATTAGGTACAAACTAAGCTTAACCACAATTCGTTTAAACGGTACTATTTACTCTTCACATGATTGGTTTTTCTTTTGCTTTATAGTATGACATAGTTTATATCTTTAAAGGGGAATTAAAATATTTCTGGGAATTTTTAAAAGTAAGTTCACACAGCCACATAAAAACTACAGAAACAGATAAAACCTATCTTCTCATTTATTCCCTAATCCATTCAAATTAAATATAAAAATCCAAGCAGCCACAGTGATATTCAAAAAAGCAAAAGTGAGACAAAACAAAATTCATTTGTCACCTGTGGAGGTAGTTAGCTCACCTAATCTTCACTCCAAACACCAGTAATTTTTAAAAGACAGAAATAAACATATGTTCTGCCTTCCCGGAAGGAACTATGTTTCAGGGTAGCCAAATAACCCAGTTGTGAAGAAAATGGTCTGCTTATAGAAAAATGCCAGCTAAAACATGTAGATAGAATTAGAGAATTAGAAATTCACCATTTTGAAACCCCTAATGAAATAATCAACTCAAGCAAGGATCATTAATAAATGCTAAAACAATCAAGTAACTATTGATACAGAATATAACTGAATATACACATGGTACAAAGTTCACGTCACAGACTACTGGCTTGACCCAAGGGGGAATATAGCACAGGAGATAGGCAGTGATCACCCTAACCTTGCGATCATCTCACCATCACTAATGATGGGATGTGAATACACATTATTGCCTATGAAATAGTCTTTAAAAAAAGAAGTTGAACCTGAATCTAACTAAACCTTGCAATGGGCTGAACGTGTATGTCTTCCCAAAATTAATATGTTGACATCCTAACCCCAAAGGTGCTGGTATTAAAAGGTGGGGCCTTTAGGGGATCATTAGATCATAAGGACAGAGGCTTCATGATTGGAATTAGTGTCCTTATAAAAGAGGCCCCAGAGAGCTAGCTAGTCTCTCCCACTATGTGAGGGCCCAGCAAGAAGGCCAATCTATGAACCAGAAAGTTGGTCCTAACCAGATATCAAAACCACATGCTCCTTGATTTTAAACTTGCTAGCCTCTAGGACTGTGAGAAATAAATTTCTGTTCTTTATAAGTCATCCAGTTTTTGGTATTTTGTTATAGCAGGCCTAAAAGCCTTTAGAACTAACTTCCAGTTAACCAGGAAAAAACAGAGTGAAAAGTTAAATGACACCATAAAAAGCAACCAGAAAATTCCAGAAGGGGAAATATTCTACAGGACAACTGACTAGTTTTTCAACAAGTCAATTTCACTAAATAAATACATAAACAAAGAGTATGGGTATTTTCCAGGTTAAAAAACTCTTGAGCTAAATAATCAAATGCAATGTGTGTCCCTTGATTAGAAGAAACTAATTTGAACAAACCAGCCACAAAAGATATTTCAGGGAGACCAAGCTGGAAGGATCACTTGAGGCCAGGAGTTTGAGACCAGCCTGGGCAACGTAGTAAGACCTCCATCTCTACAAAAACAATAAATTAGCTGGGCATGGTGGTGTGCACCTCTAGTCCTAGCTACTCAGGAAGCTGAGGCAGGAAGATCACTTGAGCCCAGGAGTTTGAGGCTGCAATGAGCTATGATTGTTTCACTGCACTTCAGGCTGTGTGAAAGAGCAAGACTTTGTCTCAAAAAATAAAAGGACATTTCATAATAATTGAGGAAATCTGAATGTGGACTGGGTAATAAATGATATAAAAAAGCCATTTTTTATTTTGTTTGAAAAGATGATTTTGTAACTATACAGGAAAATGTTCTTATTTTTTTAGAAATCTGTACTAAAGAATTTAGGGGTAAAATATCATTTTCTTTAATATACTTTCAAACACAAGCAAAAAATAGTCATGACACAAATATAGCAAAATGTTTACAATCTATGTTCTATGCTTGCCTGTGAGTGCCATTAATCTCATCTCTCTGCTTTTTTGAAAGTTTGAAAATTTCAAAGTTTTATAATAAATTTTTTTACATCCCATAATTTTATAATAATTTTTTTAAAGTTTGAAGCAAATCAACAACTATAGCTTCAAAAATATCCTGACCCACAATAAACATTGAACAGGGTATATTTCTCCCATTTCCTAAAAAAGTTGGCCCAGGAAGGAGTATGAGAGCTGCCATAGCTCTCCCAAGGCTCATTATTCTCCATCACTCCATGGGAAATCCCAAAATAAATTTTTTAAAAAGTTGTTTAAATTTATAATGTTTTTGATTCTATAATAATTTTATAATAAAATAATTGTAAAATGTTTTTGATTTTATAATTTATAAAAATTTTTATACATGTTTATGTTTGAAATGTCTATTTCAAACTTTATGAGATATTAAAATATAAGTAATATAGTTCATCATTTTAGAAATGCCATGCTTTTCTTCTCCAGCAATTACATAATCAAAGATTAACTGTAGTTTTTCCTAGAACATTGCTTTGTAGGCTGGGCATAGTGGTTCATGACACTTTAGGAGGCCAAGGCAGGCAGATGTCTTGAGATCAGGAGTTTGAGACTAGACTGGGCAACACAGAGAAACCCTATGAGTAGTAAAAACACAAAAATCAGCTGTGCGTAGTGGCGTGCACCTATAGCCCCAGCTACTCAGGAGGCTGAGGTGGGAAGATCACCTGAATCTGGGGAGATCAAGGCTACAGTGAGCCAAGACTGTACCATTGCACTCCAGCCTGGGCAACAAAGTGAGACCCTGTGTCAAAAAAAATGAAATTTAATTTAAAAAAAGAAAATTGCTTTGTAAAATTAACTTTTTCAATCAAAACCAAGATTTTTCAGATATAGAGAATGCAGCCCACTGGTCAGATTTGTCAGTTCAAAGAGAAAAAATTCTAGTTTCCTATTTTTCTAGCCTGCTTATGATTATCCAATAAGATATCAAAAAAGACCAAAGCCTTTGGGATCCATGTTCAGTATTCCTGAGTCTAACTCAGGATGCCAAATCAGGAGACAAGCACATTCTCATCAATTTTCAATCATTCGAGACCAATTTTGCTTATAATTATCCAGTTCTTTTAGACCACCTTTCTCCTGAAGCCAGCCTTATGGCTATTCACTTCACTTTAGCATAAGCCCCCAAGAAGGTGAACAAAATGAGGAAACGATTGGTTAAAGTTGGCGTTTGAAATTCTGAAACATGTCCACCATTCCCTTCACCCATGCCCGCCCCTCTTAGAAGTAGTACTTTCAGATTATTTAAGAGTCGATGCTTCTATGTGGATTTTGTCAGCTGTCCTTTATAACAGCTAGTGCATTTAATTTGACTCTATTTTCAGCATATATTGACCTATGCTAATTATCTGTTACAATAAATTCCACTCTTAGAGTTAATAAAGTGTGTTTGTCATGGAAGACCCATTGAAGTAAGAAGCTGAGGAGCCCTTATGGTAAAGTGGGACAAGAAATAATAAGACATAATAATTTTCCCATGCAAATCAACAACCGTAGCTTCAAAAATATCCTGACCCACAACAAGTATTGGACAGGCCATGTTTCTCTCACTCCCTAAAAAATTGGCTCGGGAAGGAGTATGAGAGCTCCCATAGCTCTCCCAAGGCTCATTATTCTCCATCACTCCACAGGAACAGCCTGTCAGAGAAGAGTGAAAGACCATTTGTCAACCTCTCTTCAACTCCCTGATTCTAGCCAAACTTCATCAATCTCAAGTGAGGAGCCAGAGAGAAATCAAACCCCATATATCCAGCATCATTGTCTACTGGAGTCAAAAATCACAATTCCACTACCCACCCCAACACCACTGGCCCTGTTTCTCCCAATTACTTTTTATTGTGTTTTTTAAAAAATCCTCTTTCCCTATCCCTGCAACACCGAGAAGGAGGAATTATAGTAGATAAATATGAAGCATGGAGATCCTTTAAAAATGTTTTTAATAATAAATGAGAAAATGAAAAGGAAAGGGTTGGGAAGGAAGGAGGGAATACAAATGCCAGGGAAATGTTCAGTTTTGCTTTTAAAGATGTTAACACTCATTTATACATCTGCAAGACACTCCCCTTAAAGACAAGTTCTATGAGTGTGGGTCTGGTTGCATGTATAAGGATAAAATTACCTTTTTAGACGATGTTTCCCACATATCATTCAGAGACCCCTGAAGTTAGGTATCCCTCTTGTAGATGTCCTTGAGATGCTGCTGGACCTGGGAAAGAGGAAACTGGGATACGGGTCTATGCCAAAAGGTGCTTCTAGTTATAGGACAGAGAGGAAAGGGCAGAGGGAGAAAAATCCGAAGTCTGAGAATCTGGATTGCAGAAGACTACCGAGGTCGTGGGAGAAGGGAGAGAAAACAAGGATGAAAAGCGAAAGGGGAAGAGGCATGAAATGTTGTCAAATGTCAAAAGGCATTTGGAGAGAAGTTGGGAATTGCATTAAGAAAACCACTGCAAATCTCATTTCAGACCATTTAGAGATATGCCCCCCTGGGAACTGCGAGCTCAGGCTGTTTAGCATCAAACAAATGGATCCACTCCATCCCTACCCTAATTAAATAAATCATTCAGTAATTCCACTGGGTTAAAGAACCAAAATATTAAAAACCTTCAGGACCTACTCTTGCCAAATATGTCAGGGATCGTGTGTGTGTGTGTGTGTGTGTGTGTGTGTGTGTGTGTGTTCTGAGACACCACTACTGTTAAATAGGCAGAGCTAAGACTTAGGGGACTGGCAGATTATTGCAAAAAGGGCACGGGGAAGAGGGACTATGTTGTGAGCCTGGGAAAGAAGTTTGTGTGGGGACTGTGGGCAGTGAACGCGTTGGGAACAATATGGAAAACTGGGAGCTGCCTTGGAATCTACAGGGCCGGGTAAGAGAATGTCCGAAAGAAAAATGAGCAGGTGCGGGATGTGTGCAGAGTCGGAGAAGAGTCCAGGGCACCCGGAGTGGCTCCAGGAACTACGGACACCCCTCAAGGCTTTTGGGGGCGGTGGGTACTAATAGAAGCCAGTGTCCGGGGTGCGCCGGGGAGGCTGCGAGCGCGGCGGGAGTGGGGCGCTGGAGGGTGAGGACGCGGGAGTGAGGAAGCAAAGCCTGGGCCGGGCAGGGGCCTCCCAGCTGGGCCCGGAGGCAGCAGGGGGACAAGGGCTAGGAGAGGGCATGGCAGCAGCGCGGCGGGAAGCGAGGGGCATCCGGACACTCACCCCTTTGGCCGCAGCCATCTGCCCCACGATCTTGATGGCCGTCCTGCTAAAGTACCTGCCGTCGCTGCCCACCACCGTGGTGCAGCCCCGGCGGTCGCGCAGGTCGATGGACGATAGCACGCTCTGGATGAATTTGGGCAGGTAGTTGCGCTGGCCCTCGAAGAGGCCGGTAGGTCGCCGCAGACCCCCGCCGCCGGCCGGCCGCCGGTCCTCGTAGGGCGCGGTGGGCACTGTCAGCACCGGGATGGGGCTCCCCTCCGTGGCGCCTCCTGGCCGGTCCTGCTGAGGCTTCCGGGGCCGGAGGCAATCTGCAGCCTGCCGGGGGCCTCCGCCCACCTGGCCGCGCACCGGGACTCCGCCTCGCGCCCAGGCCCCCTCTCCGGCAGGTCGGCACCCTGCGCCCTGCACCCGCCCGCCTGGGGACTGCCCGCCCCTCCTCTCCGTGCGGCTGCTCGCTGACTCCCTCGGCGGAGATTGTTTCTGCCTTCCTGTAAAGCTTTCTCCCGCCCACCTTCTCCACTGCCAGACCGCCCAAGGTGTCCTCAGTTTCTCCCCAAGTTGGACTCACTTTCCGGGTGTCCCAAAAGCCTGATTCCAGGGCCTCCTAGCCCGACCCCGGTGACGCCTGCACCCGCGCCTGGCCCCAGCCTTCACGCGCGATCGCCGCCCTCCGGGGCACACCCTCCGCCAGAAAACAGCCGGCGGGCGGCGAGACTTTGGGCAGAGTCCGGGTTCCTCTCCGGCGCCAGGCCCGTCTCCCTGTCTCCCTGGGAGTGCGCAGCCTACACGCACCAGTTTCTCTTTAGAACAAGCATGGGGAGGGATTTGGGAGGGGGCTGAAACCTTTTGCCATCAGCGAACAGCCTCAGCCAAAAATAACCCTGGAAAGGCGAGCTAAGAATGGTTATCTCCTGCCAGCGCTTAAATCGGAGGCTGGGCGCTGCATGTGGGGTGTGTGTGTGTGTGTGTGTGTGTGTGTGTGTGTGTGTGTGTGTACCCTCCCACCCCGACCATTTGTTGAAGGGAATCACCACTGTCAGACTTCAATCCAACAGGACCCACTCGAGCCATCCACACTTTCCCCAGCCTCCTCCAAAACAGCACACTTTCCGGTATGGACAATTCTTTTTTTTTTTTTTTTCACTTGTTTGTTTGTTGTGGTGGTTGCAACAGCAGCAACACAGACGACACATATTTCCCTATTCTTCTCGCCCTTCTCACCCTCCCTACCCAGCTCCTGCCTTAGAAACAGGCTTGGCCTACACTGTATCTGTCCACACTGCCTGAACTCTTCCCTGAATTAATCGTTTTCAATAGGAGGGGGCTAAATCCCTTATTAATGCCCTACCAGGAGTGAATGAATAAAGCCAAGTTAAAGGGGAACTGGGTACCACATACTGTGCTAGGTTCCTTTGCATGTATCCTTTCATTCTGCTGGAGCTAAAGATGTTCTGCCTCCTCTCCATAAAACGCACCCAAACTCCAAAACCAGGAAATTCTCCATAGAAAATAGGAGTGAAGAGAGACAAGACTAACAGGATAAACCGCAAAGCAGGAAGAAAGTTTTGTCTCCCATTTCGCTCAAGGAATTTTTGGACCCACCAAGGCTACTGTCCTGAAAGATCCTGCTGCTTCTCCTTCCCCAAATATTGTCCACTTCCTGAGAGTAAGCTGACTTGCCGCAGGCTTATAAAGTGTTTGGTCACAGTAAGACAACTGTGAGTAATAACACACATTGTATACTGTTTTGCAATTGATAAAAGGCTTTGCATCTGTTTTTTCTTTGGAGGCTGAAGAAAAGAAGAATGGTATTCACGCAGTTCCCATTTTACAGATGAAAACAAGAGGACTTTTTCTGTGAAGTCAGGAAAGTGGTTACAATGGTACATTCTGCCTGTCCGAATTATGTATTGCCCCTCCCCTTTCTATTAATAACATTGAAGTGTGATGGGACAACCACTGAAGCTGTCAGTTGAAACCTGCTGGGACTTTTTAGCCATTCTCTTCAACATAAAGAATGGGTGTTTTTGGAGGGGGTGAGAGGAATGGGGAAATGTTGTCAAAGAGTACAATGTTTTAGTTGAGACAGGAAGAATATATTTTGTTGAGATCTACAGCACAGCCTGGTGACTGTAGTTAACAATGAAGTATTGTGTATTTCAAAATTGCTAAGACAATAAATTTCAAATGTTCTCACCACAAAAAAGATAGGTTTTGAGGTGATGAATCTATTAATTCTCTGGATTTAATTATTCCACAATGTATACATATATCATAACATCACATTATACCTCCGTAAATACATACAATTTTAATTTGTCAATTAACATTTTTTTAAAAGCATAGTGTGGCCAGTTGGGGAGGTATTTTTTTTTTTTCCTCTAGTCTCTACTCAGTCTCCAAGATCCCATTCCCCATAAAATTCCTGTCACCCAGGTGGAGTGCAGTGGCACAATCATGGCTCACTGCACCCTCTCCCTCTTGGGCTCAAGCGATCCTCCCGCCTACAGGTACATGCCACCACGCCCAGCTAATTTTTGTAGCTTTTGTAGACATGGGGTTTCACCATGTTGCCTAGGCTGGTCTCGAACTCCTCAGCTCAATCAATCTGCCCACTTTAGCCTCCCACAGTGCTGGGATTACAGGTGGGAGCCACCAAGCCCAACCCATAAAGTTCCTAAATTTTTATCTCCCTGGGAGTGCACAGCCTACACACACCAGTTTCTCTTTAGAACATACTTAAGAGTCTTGGCTTAGCATCCAACACACAGAACTTTAACACTTCTACGGATCTGTGCACCTGTCTATGGTGTGGGGTTTTTAAGATCTCTTTCTAATGACACTTTATTTTGCAAAGCAGGACAGTTTCATTCCCAGAAGAGCAGGTATGGTAAATCCTTTGTTCCAGTAATGAAGACAATGATCCAAACCCTAAGCCTCAGAGGAGCCCAGAAACCCTCCAGGCCTCCATCTCTCTGCTCCTAGCACCTGCCTCTCTCTTGACATCAACATCATTCTCCCCTCTCACAGCCCAGCTCCTTCCACAGACCCAGGGATTAGGCACCAGCACCTCAGACTAGATTTTAGAGAATTACCATTCAAGAGGCAATCCTCTTCCCTTGGTTCCAATTTCAAGGTTCTCAAAGACTGGAACAGGGCTAGTTTGAGGCAATGTGCCCCATCGCATAGCCAGAAAGAACCTTACAGTGAAAAGGAAAACAATTCTTCCAAAGTAAGGGGGTGCTGATCCCCAGAGGGAGGACAGATGGGCAAACAAACAGTAACCGGGCCACCACATGCTTCACACTCACTGATCAAGGACTTCTAAAACCACTTTTCTTTTCTCTGAATTTATATAGGATTTTGTATCACTCATAAAGGAATGTCTTATAGGCTGATAAAACCTTTCTATTCATGCTTACACTTAACGTTTAGGCTAGGATAATTTCCTAACCTCAGTGTCCTCACTATAAGATGGGAATTATTATAATCCCTACCTCATAAATTGTTGGGAGGATTAAAATACTTAGTAAAGTGCCTGACTAATAGAAAGGCATTCAATAAATGTTAGCTATTCATGGTGTCATCATCATTATATTTACCATTATTACTAATCTCCTGTATTACAAGAATTACAGTTTATATTTTTGTAGACCATCACTGTAGCTAAAGGGTCTTTGGGCCATAGGTGATATTCCATAAAGGTTGGTTAAATTGATCTGTGGTTTTTGACTATGGAAACTCAGAACTCCCTCAAAATGTACAAAACAGATTTACCTGCTAAATAAATCTCTTCAAAGCTGACCCCAGGTTTGATTGAATTAATTCCAATGAATTTGTCACAATGATGGAGAAAGGAAACTTAGAGGGCCCCACAGTTGTTTGCTGGTAAAATGAGAAGTTTGGATTAGATCAATGTTTCCCAAAATATTTTCCTCAGAATGTTAGTGCCCCTCGAATCCTGCACAAAGCAAGAGTTTCATGACCAAGTAGCTTTTAAAACTCCTGTACACTCTACTCCCATTCTTCACAATGCACACTTTCATATTAAAAGTTCTGAGAGGTCCTCAACAGAAGACATCACTTAACTTTTTTTTTTTTTTTTAAGACAGATTCTCACTCTGTCACCCAGGCTGGAGTACAGTGGCCACCACTCCTGGCCTAAAAATTTTTTAACCTGGTGCTTCCCAATCTAAACTCACAGGGACCAGTTTTCTTAATGAAAGAGAATCAGACTAGCTTGTAACCATAGCTGGTGACACTCCCCTGCCCCATTCCTTGTATGTCCTCAGTGGACTAGGTCAGGAATAAATAAATTTTCCTGATTCTCAAGGGCTGGTCACTCCTTTGCACTGAGCTCAAAGCTTCTCTGTAGCATGGGTCACAATGAATGGTAGCCCTGATAGCCTAGAGTAGCCTTTCAGCCTTCTCTGAGCCTCTAAAGACTGAGGATCCTTGGCATGAAATGGAGCAACTGATATACCCTTGCTTCCCCTGGGGACTCTCTTGCTCTCAAAAAGGCATCAGCCATCATCTCCATCTAGAGAATATACTAGCTGACTCAGCTTGACCAGCCTGTACCAAAATGAGAATCTGGGTAAAATAAGCATTGAAACACTTCATTCCTTGTAGATTCACAAAACATATTAGCATATTAAAGACTATGAAGTTCTGCAGGAAAAAAAAAACCTATTTAACTTCAATCCAACATTGCCAAGTTTTATTTGACCATGGAAGATTTTTCCAAAACACTTACAAACAGATCAAGGACATTAATCTTTCATGAAACACTAGATCCCCAGGGTCCTCTCCAGCTACATCATTCTGTGATTTTCTTTTTTATTTATGATGCATTAAAAGATTAATCTCTATCAGACTTCCATTTAGAAATTCACCAGAATGTGCAAAGGCAGCAGGTAAAATTGCTGAAGGGTATTATAAAAATACCCTCCAGTGATTTTTGAAACTTAAACTGAAATATTTATATAACTATATATTTCAGTTTGTACATTATATATATATATGTATATACACACATATATATGTGTGTATATATATTGGTGTATGTATATCTATATCTATGTATATATGGCATTATATCCATTTTACAGATGCAGAAACTGAGCTTTAGAGGGGGTGAGCAATTGGTCCAAAGCCACACAGCACACAGGTAGTCATTGATAAAGGTAAAAACAAGAGTTGAAGCCTGAGGTGTAAGGACACAGAGACAAGTACACAAATGTTTACAAGTTTCACATATGACACGTGCCTTTAACATGAATTTCTTGAACATTCATTTAGAGGCCTTACAATGAAGACATCAGAGTGGCAGCAAGTTCTGTTGGAATCAGGGGAGCGTGTTCTTCTATAATCCCCTGGCTAACAGGAAAGCACACTGATTTGGCCCATGGTAGTTATACACTCCCATTGAGTCAGGGGCCACTTCTATGCACACAGGAGGTGCTAAAAATATGCTGTTGACTCATTGCCTCTAAGAGCAGAAGAAATGCCAAAAGTATAGGACAAGAGGCAGAAAAGCACACGGAAAAATGTCGTAGGGCAGTCCTCTGAGGAAGTGTTAGATCCCTTTGAAATCTGTCCAAACACTTTCTTGTGCTGGGGAAAGTCAATTACATATTTCAAGCAACCCCACATGTCATACGAGTATCTTGTACGTGTTTGTGTACTCGTGTCTGTGAACTTACATCTCAGACTTCAACTTCTCGCTCCCCACCCTTATCAATGACTGCCTGCATGGCCTTGGGCAAGTTGCTTTCCCTCTTCAAAGCTCAGTTTCTGCATCTATAAAATGGACATAATGCTACCTACCTCATGGGGTTAGTGATCACATTTAAGGAGCTAATATGTGGAAATTGCTTACACAGTACCTATCACATAATAAGGGTTTAATAAGTGTTTGATGTAATTGTTTTGATTATTACTAGTATTACTAAAATAATAATTACTACAATAATAATGATTCTTATTCTCTATATTAGTATTATCTTTGAAAATGGGCATGGATTATGTCTATGTAACACTTTTGGCACAATATCTAGCATTATATCACACACAAATTAGAGAATTCATGTTATTAAGGATGAAAAAATATTTTTACTGACCCTTAAATTCTTCGTAAGTAACTGCAAAAGAAGCCATTATCCCAACACATGAAATAAAAAAGAAAATTCAGTTCCTCTGGAGTTTGTTTTTGGAGGTAGCCACAGGATACCTAAATTTTTTTTCTTTTCAGAGAGACCGAGGGGCTCACTAGGTTGACCAGGCTGGTCTTGAACTCCTGGTCTCAAGCCATCCTCCCACCTCAGCCTCCCAAAGTGCTGGGATTACATGCATGAGCCACCACATCCAGCCTACCTAAAATATTGAATGCTGTTAATAAATCTCCTGAGGCCAGCATAAGAAGGTGATGGGCAAAACTAATGCAGGTATGTTTTTCTGGCTTTTTCATGTATTGGGCCAAACTTTGAAAAGCACTTACTATTAATGGCTAACTTGCAAAATTTGTGATTTATTAAAAGCAGATTTTAATTGTTTTACCTAAAAATAATAGGCCTCTGATCTGCCAAAGATGAAGATTTAATTTCTAGGTGTTCCCCACAATACCTAGAAACATCAGTGGAATCGAGTATTAAACACTTTAGAACTATTCTCATCAAAGTTCTTTAATATATAATACAGCAAAAGAAAAGTTTCTTTTCTAAAGGCTTCTCTATACTGTTTTTAATAGTTGAATTTCATTTCTGAAGGCTCCTAAAAAGAATAGAATTTAGATCTTTATTAAAGAGGAAATATATTTTCCATGTTTAATTTAAATGACATTCCATCAGTCATTTGCAATCTTAGCCTACACAGAATTCTTTTTTTTGGTAGTTTTTATGTTTGGCTTTAGGAGGGGATTCCCAATAATCTCTATATAAATATTTCTAATCTCTATATAAATATTTTAACATTTCAATGTAAATTAGTTTTTTAAAACTATTTTATCCATAAAAATAATGAATTTGCATGGCTGAGGGTGAAATAATGTGTTACCAGGACCCCTCAGTTTTGGGGGTTGTGAGTAGATCCCATCTTCATGTTCCTCCAGCCCAGCCCAAGCCTGGCTCAGGGCCTCCTCCCCCATTTGCCAGGAACCACCATCCCCAGGGATTCTATGTGCCCTGCCTGACCAGTGTTCTCCATCAGAGTTTACCAATCTTTTGTTCATTCCCTCAGAGCACAGCTAAGCAAGAGTACACTAATTTGAAAATTAACTCAAGCAAATAGAGGAACAATATCCCCAACACATTGCATTTTAACATAGGGTTTCCTGGACACACTGTTTCAACCCAAGAGTTGGGCTAATAGTAGGAGTTCCATCTGCTAAAATACGGCTGTCAGCTTCAGAGGGAAATTCATGAACGTCTTCATAGTTTGTTTTTACGTTTCACTTGGCACTGTTTCTAAAATTTCCTCTGAAGCCAAAAAATAAGTTATTTCCCAGCACACTGGGCACTTTTCATTTATCATTGGATTGATTTTTGTAACTTGCAGTAGGAGCTGAAATCGACCAGGGGGTTCTTATCCAACAGACAGCAGCAAAACTCTTTGTGTATCTGCGTTCCTTTCAACAAGCGTGACTTCCTCAATGGCATCATTCGTGAGCGTAACACAGAGCTCAGCAATAACGTTTCTTCACTAACCCTACCAGGTATCCAACATAGGATGTTACTTCCTTTCACTGTTTTCCGACTCCTGGCAGATATTAATCATTGGGATTTGGGAACAAGGAAATAGAATTTCTGAGAATGCTTGGGAATTCCCAAATTCATATGATTTTCATAACACTTCACTTACAAGTTTTTGAAAAATAATAAATGACTATAATAACAAGCAAATAGTCGTTTTTTTCTGTAACAGGATTATATGAAAAGTTTTAGTAGTCTTCTGTTTTAAAGAGATATGATAACAAATGATGATTTATTATTATGAGCCAACATATTGTAACAAGATTCTAAAATCCAATAGCATTAATAGAGAAAACATTAAAAAGAAATGAATGTTATCACAAAATAAATGCTAAAGAAAAGTCCTTTAAAGATTGAAAGGTAACACCACAAATACTTAATGCTTTAATCGTTGTTTACATGACATTGTTAAACAAGGCATCAATCATCCCCTCCAATACCATTTAAATAACATAACATTCTGATCTCCTGGCAAGATGAATAGCACTAGAAAGAAGCAACTGTCAAAATTGCCGATTTAAGGGTATATTTTGTTTCTAAAACTTGGCATTTCTTAGAAAACCTCTCATAGGATTTGTAAAACATATACTATGCCTAGGAACACATTAATATTTATTTGCAGAAATGGTTCACTGTTAGCAGTGGACAAGGCCATGAACACACACTTGTAACACAGCAACAGATACAAGAAAGTCTGACTGAGGCTCCTTTACTGCTCCTGTCCTGTTCACCTTAACTTTCATCTCCACATGTCAGTGCTTCCTCATCTTGCTTGACTTGAAGTCAGTGCATTTCTTCAAGCCAGTAAGTTCTCTATACTGACTATTAAGATGTAATTTTCACAGGAAAATTAGAATGTTCCTTCCCATTTTCCTAATTTCTCAACTGATTTTTCTCAGAATTCAGAATCCATAAATATTGAAATGCCAGGAGAGAATTTCCAAATGGAAATGCTGTTCCCTTCGTCCATTTTCAGAAGAAACCGTAGTATAGTGTTATCCTTCTCTTCTCCAATTTTTTTTTTCCTGCAAACTTATGGTTATCACCTCTTTAAGTGAGTAGCTCACAATTTTGCCTCCCCTGCAAATGGTCCCAAAACAGTGAAGTGGGTCCTCTTTAGCTGTGTCTTTAGTACATAATCCTGCATTTCTGACCATATGCAGGGAGTGTGACCCAGGGAAGGATCCCTGACTCAATGGGATTTCTCTTGCTGTCTCTAGAATTTGAACACCGGAACCCAGACATACAGAGGCTGGGAGCCATCGTGGTGTGCTATATTGATGACGGCAGCAGTGGGTGGTGTGGGGGCAGTTAATTGACAGCTACCTGTTGCTGACATCCCAGGAACTGCCTGAACCTCCTCTTTCCCAGTCATAAGATATCTAAGATTCTGCAGTATTCTTCATTAAATCCTAGCATGGTTTAAGCTAGCCAGAATTAGGTTCTGTTGCTTTCAATCAACAGAACCTTAGCTAATACATTGTTATTTCCTGGTCTTTGTTCCTTTAATTTTCCAGGAAAAGAAGGGAAAATGGCTTACTGGTTTTAAAAAGAGACAAGGGACAACATACCATTTATGCAAAATTTAGAAGCACTCAAAGGAAACTCTGGAAAGTTCCTGAGACATACCTAGGTAGGATCAGCATAAAACTTGAACAGTGTATCTAGATCATGGTTGCCATGGTTGCCTTGACACAATGAACATCTGTATCAAGATCATATTTTCTTGGTGGGACAGAGAGAAGCACAAGGCGGGACTCACATTTACAGTAATCCTTGTTTTCCAGGAACCATACAACCCAGTTTGTCCAGAGCTGTTCATCTTAAGTTTGTTATCACACCATAATTATAAATAGAACCTCCTTTTTCTCTCAAGAATATCCCACTTTGGATGATAATTTCTGTGACTACCCATTAAGAATATTTAATAACTATAGAAAACTGCTTCTCTATATTTTTTGTATGTTTGAAACATTTTATAACAGAAATATCTTTAAAGTTATCACCTACACAGAATATAGCTGCCAAATGCTCCTACTTTGCTATTCTAACCATGAATCCCTCTGGGGCCCCTTCCTCCTACGGCGCTTGTAAGGATGAAATGAAATAAGCTCTATGAAGTGCCCAACAGTGACCAACACTGAATAAAATACAGCCACCATAGGAGGCCTTCCCTTATGTTCACCAAACTCCTGATAAGTTATTCGGTGATGTTTTAATCTTAATATTTTATGTAGATTATACATTCATCTGATTCAAAATGCAAAAGGTACAAAAGCGTATACAGTTAAAAGTTTCCCAACCCACTACCATTTATCTCCCTGGAGGCAACTGTTTCCAGATTTTTGAATATCCTTAAAGAATATCATGTGTATGGAAAAGAAAGATTATATATTTATATGCATCTGTGTATGCATTTTCCTATGAGAGGCTCACAAAGTCTCCTTGAAGAGATATCATTATTACAAATACCCCTCAATTTACAATGGGGTTATATTCCAATAAACTTATGAAAATATTGTAAGCTGAAAATGCATTTAATACACTTAACCTACTAAACATCATAGCTTAGCTCGGCCTACCTTAAACACTCACATTAACCTACAGTTAGGCAAAATCATCTAACAGAAAGCCCATTTTATAATAAAGTGGGCTTTGAATATCTCATGTAATATAATGAATACTGTACTGAAAGTGGAAAACAGAATGGTTGTATGAGTACTCAAAGTACAGCTTCTGCTGAATGTCTATTGCTTTCAAACTATCTTAAAGTTGAAAACTCATAAGTCAAAATATTCTAAGTCAGGGATTGTTTGTACTTCTACTTTACATGATGAAATTGAGCCTTGAAAAGATTAAGTGACTCGCCCAAGGTCACACTGGCAGTTAAATAGTGAAACTTGGATCCAAATTGTTCAGTCACTACATGTATTGTCTTGAAATTTGAAAAAGAGGAAGAGGAATTAAACTACTAAATTGAAGGACTATTTTAGGCATAGAAGAAGCAGATGCCTTCATGTCCAAGTGATTGTGAAAAGCCCACTTGCCCCAAAATATGTCTCCTGGTCATATGAAATTCCACCATTTCAGATTTTTACCTGGGGATTTAGAGTAATCTGCTGTTTTCCTAGAGCTCCCCTAAAATAGAAATAGAAAATTTTGGAAGGCTAAATATATGCTAACATTGGAAAACTCATTTTCTCCCCTTCGTAAGGCAAGGTACTGAAGGAGGGGGCCCTACGGGCCGTGCAGGGACATCCTGGCGGCATGGGGAGAAGAAACTGAAAGGCAAGTTTGTATGGAACAAAGAATACCGATCTCAGGATTCTCCCTTGAACCTGCCCTAACTTTGTTCAAGTAGACTTAGCCACTGACCTGCTGTCAAAAGACCACAGCCAATCTGACTTGTTTTCAATATAATGATGAATATTGATTTGGTCCCTTCATCCAACATTCTCAGCTGGATCTTTTTTGACCAAGGATATACATTACCAGGTGAGTACAGGCAGTTAATTCTTCCACACGGGACTTCGGAGTTTCTGAGTTAACCGGAATCACCCACCTTAACATCTGCCAGTTTATACCCCAAGTCCTGACCAGTGCCCCCTACCTGCTATGCCTCATGTTTTCAATAGAGCATAAAATCAGAAATGAAAGATGAAACATCATAGCCAATATCACAGAAATACAAAGGATCCTAAGAAACTGCTAGGTATAATTACACACTAACTAATTGGATCATCTAGAAGAAATGGATAAATTCCCAGACACATAAAACCTACCAAGATTGACTCATGAAGAAATTAAAAATCTGAACAGACTAATAGCAAGCAAGGAGGTTGAATCCGTAAGAAAATGTCTCCTATCAATGAAAAACCCAAAACCAGATGGCTTCCCAGATTAATTCTACCAAATATTTTAAGAAGAACTAATACCAGTCCTTCTCAAACTCTTCCAAAAAGCTGAAGTGGAGGGAATACTTCCAAACTCATCTTACAGGGCCAGCATTACCCTGATTCCAAAGCCAGACAAGAACACTACAAGAAAGGAAAATGACAGGCCAATATCCTTGATCTACATAGATGCAAAAATCCTCAACAAAATCCTAGCAAACCAAATTCAATAGCACATTGAAAGAATCATTCACCATGATCATGTCATGGTTCAACATAAGCAAATCAATACATATAATATACCATATTAGAAAAATCAAGGATAGAAACTATATGGCCATCACAATAGATATAGAAAAAGCTTTTGACAAAATTCGAAACCCTTTCATGGTGAAAAAAAAAAACACCCAACAGATCACGTATTGAGGAACTGTATCCCAACAAAATAAAGGCCATATATGACAAACCCATAGTTAACACCATGATCAATGGTGAAAAGTTGAAACTTTTCCTCTACCATCAGGAACAAGACAAGGATGCCCACAGACACCACTTCTCAGGGTAATTAGGCAAAAGAAAGAAATAAAAGGCATCCTAATAGGAAAGGAAGAAGTGAAACTGTCTCTACTGACGGCATGATCTTGTTATATATAGAAAACCCTACAAGCTTCACTAAAAAAAGGTTAGAACTCAACACAAAGAAGGGAACAATAGACACTGGGGGACTCCAAAGGTGGGAGGGAAGGATGGTGGGAGCAAGGGTTGAAAAACTACCTATCCATTACTATGCTCACTGCTTGGGTGGTGGGATCATTAGAAGCCCAAACCTCAGCACCATGCAATATACCTGTTTAAGAAACCTGTACATCTACCCTCCTGACTCTAAAATGAAACATACAATATTTAAAAAACAAAAACAAATAAATACAATTTGAAAACTGTTAGAACTGAACTGATAGGTGAAATCAATAAAGGTGTAGGATACAAAATCAACAGATAGAGCCTTGAACACAGCAACATCCAGCTGTCTGACACGAAAGTCTCAGGGGCAAGAAAACCTCTATATGAACTCAGAAACAATGAGCTAAGTTGTGTTTATGTCTGAAAGGATGTTAAGAACTTCATTCATGTTACATCAGAGCCAACCGAAAGAACCAACAGGAAACCTGTACCCAACAAACAGAAATGACAAGATGAAGGGAAAGCAGAGGTAAGGGCTTACCTTAGAAAGGGCAAGTGATTAGCTCAATATACAATACAATGTTTGCTCCTGAGCCAAAAATTTGTACAATAATTTGGACATTACTTGCACAACCAGAAAAATCAGCCACTCATTAGGAAAATGTGTTTCTGTATAAGTCTTAGGACTCAGCTATCTATAATAACATGAAAAGACAATATTTTCATCCAAAATGAGTATTTTTGTTTGTCTTGGCTTGTTATTCTAACGTCAACAGCCTCTAAATAAACTGTTGAAGTACATGATATAACCACCTCTTTCTCCATCTTTCCCATTGCTCCCATAGGGTTTCAGTTGTGCAATTTCACCATTAGCAAAGCTTTTTGCTGAAATCTGGCTTTTCAAAGGGAGAGTATCCAGAAACAGAAGATGCTGATCTGGGAGCCTCTTCCTAATAGAACTGCTGCTTCAGTTTAACTTGAAAAAGCCCACACCCAGTTCCTAAGGACAAACATCTGAACACCGGGTCTTCCCCTGAGCAAGACCATGCTATGCCTCCTGCTCGCTCTGTTCTATAAGCAACCCACAGATTGCTCCCTGTGAAGAGGAGCCTGCCAGGGGAGCAGCATTCCACCAGACCCTGATTTAGCAAGATATTTCCGTATCATTCCCCCAACCAGCTGGAAGTCCTCCACTGCTCTTGTGTAAAAATCTAACTCATCTCACTGAATTTCCTGATTTAAAAGTCTAATTCATTTCACCAAAAGTGTGACAGAAGGAAACCAAGTACACCATCTCTCTCTTACCAAACCAAAGCTATTGCATGTGCATTCTGGGGGGAAAACATGGTCCAAATATGTTATGGAGGGGGTGCCAGCCCAGTGTCATCCTCTTACTATTGCCATAGGATCTTGGCTGATGGCATCAGAGGAAAAACAAGTTTATCGATTACTTTCAACCATTAAGCTCACTCCTCCATGAAAAATATGTCACAAGTCCAATGTCTCTTATTAAAATAAGCACTGCAAAATATAAAGGAGTCACAGTTTTAAAATGGGACACACGTTCTCTAAGCGGTGAACCACGTTAGAGGTGCACTGTTTACAATGTATAAAGTCCCCTGGAGCCAGGGTTAGGAAGCGCATCTGTTCTTTGATGTTCTGGGATGAAGGAGAAAGGAAAATGTGCTGCCAGAAGTGAGTGGGAAGGAGCCCATGAGATAAAGGAAGTAAATCCATTTGCTGATTGCAATAATAATGGTAATACACGAAGCTATACATACATACATACATACATACATGCAAATTTTCACATTTTTTAAAAAAAAGAACTTAAGGCTTCCACTCATGTAATCAGCCCTTATGAACTCTCCTGATTAGCTGCAAGGAAAATCTTCCTTTCTCCTCTTTCTTGCACCATCCTGGGCTCCCTTTTGACTTTTTTTTTTTTTTTAACTTATAAACGAACAGCTCATATTCTGAAGTTTGTAGTCCCCTCCCGCCCCCTCTCTCTCTATACGGCTCATTTACATTGGCAGCTGTCGTGCTGCTGGGCATCCTCAAACCCACAAGTTTCCCTTTAATGTTTGAGCAGACAAACATGATCATGCACTAGGCATCACTGTGCCACTCAAAATGCTTTTTTGTTTTTTTTATTGCATCTGAGAGAAATCTCAAGGTTGCAAACCTGGAGTCAGAATTGTCTCCATGTGTCTCAGTGGGAAGAGTATCGTGTGAAGGAACAAGTTGATTCTACTAATCAAAAGGAATTTTTTTTTTGATATCAGGTCATCCTCCGAATGAATTTATATTACCGAGTGGAGGGTCACATGAAGAAAATGGTCAAACAGCACCACCTAGAGCAAGAGCTGAGAAGTGCAGCGGAGCCGGGCTGTGTCAGGAAAGAAAAGCAAGCTGGGGCCTGGCTCAGCGCTCTCCCCTCTGCTCCTGTCTGCATGGAAAGATTAGGATGACAGTGGCAGGAAGCCTGTGCACCTAGTATGCATCACTTGAAGGGAACACACAGATTCCAGTAAACAGTTGGAAGGAAATGTTAATACCAGGCTCTGCTAAACAATATCAAATGAGTCCTAGATGAGGCAAGCGACTTTCATCAAAGTTTCCTGATACCTGAAAAGACAGCCCAGGGGATCCTGCGCTACATGTGGTGTATGTAAATTAAGCGGGTTTTTTTCCCCTTTGTAATCAAGGCTCATACACAAACAAAATCACACTTTAGAAATGGCCTATTTCAACTTGTAACTAGCTTGCTTTCAGGGGCTCCAGGTCAAAATGAAATAGAGCACAAAGACGCTTTCTCCTTAGGGATCATACACAAATTCACTCTGTCCGTTTCTTTCCCACATGGAGCAACAAAGCCGTCAGACCTCTCCATCCACCCATCGGGTCCTTCCTGATTAAAGTGAGATAAATCACAGCCCTCTCTCTCCAGATGGCAGGCGACAAGAGGGGGGTGCTTGCCTCAAGAAGTCCTCCCCATCCCTCTGCATTCATGCAAGCCCGAGCGGAGAGATGCAAGAAATTACGGATGCATTTTAATTCCCCAGACCCTGCAATTAAAAATGGAAATTTTTTGGCCACGCCTGTTGGCTCACGCCTGTAATCCCAGCACTTTCAGAGGCCGAGGTCGGCAGATCACCTGGGGTCAGGAGTTCGAGACCAGCCTGGCCAACATGGTGAAACCCTGTCTCTACTAAAAATACAAAAATTAGCTAGGAATGGTGGTGGGCGCCTGTAGTCCCAGCTACTCGGGAGGATGAGGCAGGAGAATCACTTGAACCCGGGAGACAAAGTTTGCAGTGAGCCAAGATCGCACCACTGCACTCCACTCTGGGTGACAAAGCAAGACTTCATCTCAAAAAGTGTTTTTAAAAAATGGAAGTGTTGTTCTTTCATTTGTAAATGTGTTTTGGTAAAAGAGGGGCAGTTTAAGCAACCCTTTCTATTGTCTACATTGTTAAAATTCATCCGACATGGACTCTTGACTCTGTTTTGCCTGGGCAGACCCAATTCAAGCATTTACAACAGCTATAACCTCCTCAAATCAAAAAGAGGAATCAGCATTATTGCTAAGTTCAAATAAGGTCTTGTTTTATTTCATTTTTATTTTTGAATGCAGCCATTCCTCCATGTGCTGTCATCAGGTAAGATTGTCAGTCCTGATTAGGTAAAGGTATTATTACAAAATGCAATTCTTAAACATTCAGTGTCTAACTACACTTTTACTAAGCCTTTCCCCCTCCCCTATGTATTCTCCCTTAGACACCCCTTCTCAAATTTAAAATCACAGAAACTAAAATATGATGCCTAAAGAGAGCCTAGCGACTGCCCAGTCCTCTAATTTGATGAGTGGGAGTACTGAAGCCCAGAGGAGGTCAAGTAATTTGTTCCCAATGTCTTAGATAAGAAGAAAATGACCAGCTGGGAAATCCCACTCATGTCAAGGCAGAGGCACAGGGCCACAGACTGTGGTTGAATTGTGCCACACTCCTACATCCTTCTTTAGGAATCACAGAACATTCCTGTGTTGAGTCGGAGTCACTGACTTCCTTTTCAGGCTGATTGAGTTCTGTCCTTACAGGCTGCGACAAGAAGTTTTGGTATTATGCTACACCAAGACCATTTATCTAGTTCAAGAAATGCACAGTCCTTAGAGCCCAGCAACTTTCCCCATGTCCAGTAAATGTAGCTTCTCCATTAGAAGCTGTCAGAATGGAGCCTTCTGGCTCATCTTGATTTTGATTTGTGCAAGAATGAATGGTTGTGCTAAGACAGCTTTCCTAGCTGATAGAGAGCGAAACTTTTTTCTCATAATCTATAAAAACATTAAATTAGAACTTTTTTCTCATAATCTGTGAAAAAATATTAAATTAAATCTGGCTCATCTTGATTATGATTTGTGCAAGAATGAATGGTTGTGCTAAGACAGCTTTCCTAGCTGATAGTGAGCAAAACTTTTTTCTCATAATCTATAAAAAATATTAAATTAGAAGCATAGAGTTTATTTCATGACTTTTATCTTCCTGCAATTTTCTTGTGGGCATAAATGATTTGTTTTTATCCTGCCTGCCCCCCAATCCCTTTTCCAAGAGACTAAAAGAGTATCTAGTGCAAAGTGGAGACTCAAATATTTTTTAATAAACAGTGATCCCAGCCACCCAGTGCATGTTGCCAAATGCCAACCCCATAAATAATCAAACACATCATCTCATTCAGCCAATCAAAATCAAGTGCTACCTATTTTTTTAAGTTTTCATAGCCCTTGGGCATCTGCTTTCTCAGCATTTCCCAAACTTGAGTCATTCTCATCCTGCCTTCCTAATTTTGATCTGTCAATTACCTCTACTATTATTTATTTCATATATTTTTAAATAGACCCACTTTTGAAACTTAAATACACGCCTTTTAAAAGGAAGCTTTCTTACTACTATACATCAAAAGCCATTATTACTTGTTCTAAGTACTCATAACAAGATGGTCACAACTATTAAAATTTACTAATGTGCATCCACATACTCTCTAAATTCATGGAGCATCTGCACACACTTTAAGAAACAATTCTGCATTACTCACTCAATTTTCTTGACATCCTTCTGAGGCACGACAAACCTTGGGCCCAAAGAATTGAGGTAGGAGTCCAAGCAAGTTGCCAGCCACATAAAGGCAAACCTTGGCTCGGAAGTCAGGACTACCAGCCCCTAGGTTATGGTTCATGCTCTTTCCTCTGCTCTCCAGAACCTCCTATCTCCAAGTGTAGTTAGCAGCCCAGATGCAGCAGCATCATCTAGAGACTTGTTAAAAATGCAGAAGCTCAGGCTCCACCCCAGGCCTATGCAGACTGAATCTGCATTTTAACAAGGTCCAGGTAATTCACGTGCACATTAAGTTTGAAAAGGCCTGGTCTAGATCAGCGGTTCTCTAACTTAGCAGCACATTAGAACCATCTGTAGAGACTTTAAAAATACCAGTGCCTGGGCTTCACCTCCCAGAGAATCTGAATTAAGTGTCTGGGGTTTGCCCTGAGTCTAGGTATTTTTAAAAACTCCTCAGCTTATACAAAGCTGGCAGGGCCGGGCACAGTGGCTCATGCCTATAATCCCAGCAGTTCGTGAGGCCAAAGTGGGCAGATTGCTTGAGTCCAGGAGTTTGAGATTAGCCTGGGCTAAAACCCCATCCCTACAAAAAAAAAAATACAAAAAGTAGTTGGGCATGGTGGTGGCACATACCTGTAGTCCCGGCTACTCAGGAGGCTGAGTCCTCACTTCAACCCAGGAGGTCACGGTCTGGTCAACAGAGCAAGACCCTGTATCAAAACAAACAAACAAGCAAACAAAAAATGCTAGCAGCTTACCAGCTAGGGAGGCCTGTAGAGCCAAGTTTTCCAAATGGGGCTACATTAGTTGTTCCAGAACTTTAGCTGCATCAAAACCACCTGGATGGCTTGTTCAGCTACAGAGGGTCTGGCCATGCCCCTAGAGTTTCCAGCTGAGGGCCTGGAATGAGGCCCGATGATTTGCATTTCTAACAATCTCCAGGTGATGCAGATGCTGTGGGTCCAGGGACCACATTTTGAGAATCTATGCTAAATGAATCGGAGAAGACCAAAGCTCAAACTTATTCCAAGAACTTTTCAAGGCCCACCTGCAAGTTGTAGTGGAAGTAAGCATCTAAGGGTGCAAAAAAGTTTCACTGTAGACTAAGGCCTTTTACCTGAGCTCTCAAATGTTCACATTTCTCTTATCAACCTAAATAACAAACAGAGAGAGGCTCTCCACAAGAAAAAGATATTCGTTTGGAAACAGAGCCTTGCAATAGAAACAGGCAAGCCAGAGTAAACTATATGCATATTCACGGAGGTAAAGGAAGACAAAAGAAAAAATGAGGAAGATTATATGATCATTTGGAAATGATTATCCTTGGCTACAAAGATCAATAACAAAGGTGATGCCAGGCCCAGGTTGGAGAGGCAGTTGTTGGGCAAATATCCTTCAGAAGCATTGTTGTGTGCAAAGTTGCAATGGGCTTTGTGCAAGATTGTGTTTTTTGCAGTCTTCTGTGATAAGTTTTTGTTATCAGGCATACAAGCCCAAGAATCCTTTATTGCATGGCCTTCCCTGGCTCTATTTGTCAGGGTTTTGGTTAGGGTAGGGGTATTTTTAACACTCTCAATGTAAAAAATGCCATAAGGTAGGTACCCCAATTGCTTGTTTCGTCTTCATAAAATAACTTTTCCACCCGAACAAAGTCTACACATAAATTGTAAAAATACCCTGGCATGCAGTCCCTGGAAAAGTCTGGAGTCATTCTCGGGGTTCCCACCCAGGTGGGCAAGTGTAGCCACCACAGATAAACACAAAGTAGGGGTCCCCGCTGGGGTTCAGCGGCAGGCAGTGGCCCTGGTTCTGATATTTGGCTGAAAACACAGCTCCTCTTTGTCACCCTCAGGACATTTCAGCTATTTCCTAGATAATAATCTCACTTCACCCTGCACAAAACAGGCACATGATCATGTCACTCTGACCTGGTTTGAGTCCAAGGAGAATTTTGTTTTTAAAATAATTTAGGTTAGTAGATAAAATATGAACTTTGGGCCAGGAGTGGTGGCCCATGCCTATAATCCCAGCACTTCGTGAGGCCAAAGTGGGCAGATTGCTTGAGTCCAGGAGTTTGAGACTAGCCTGGGCTAAAACCCCATCCCTACAAAAAAAAAAATACAAAAAGTAGTTGGGCATGGTGTTGGCACATACCTGTAGTCCCGGCTACTCAGGAGGCTGAGTCCTCACTTGAACCCAGGAGGTCACGGTCTGGTCAACAGAGCAAGACCCTGTATCAAAACAAAGAAACAAACAAACAAAAAATGCTAGCAGCTTACCAGCTAGGGAGGCCTGTAGAGGCAAGTTTTCCAAATGGGGCTACATTAGTTGTTCCAAAACTGTAGCTGCATCAAAACCACCTGGATGGCTTGTTCAGCTACAGAGGGTCTGGCCATGCCCCTAGAGTTTCCAGCTGAGGGTCTGGAATGAGGCCCGATGATTTGCATTTCTAACAATCTCCAGGGGATGCTGATGCTGTGGGTCCAGGGACCACATTTTGAGAATCTATGTTAAATGAATCGGAGAAGACCAAAGCTCAAACTTATTCCAAGAACTTTTCAAGGCCCACCTGCAAGTTGTAGTGGAAGTAAGCATCTAAGGGTGCAAAAAAGTTTCACTGTAGACTAAGGCCTTTTACCTGAGCTCTCAAATGTTCACATTTCTCTTATCAACCTAAATAACAAACAGAGAGAGGCTCTCCACAAGAAAAAGATATTCGTTTGGAAACAGAGCCTTGCAATAGAAACAGGCAAGCCAGAGTAAACTATATGCATATTCAAGGAGGTAAAGGAAGACAAAAAAAAATGAGGAAGATTTTATGATCATTTGGAAATGACTATCCTTGGCTACAAAGATCAATAACAAAGGTGATGCCAGGCACAGGTTGGACAGGCAGTTGTTGGGCAAATATCCTTCAAAAGCATTGTTGTGTGCAAAGTTGCAATGGGCTTTGTGCAAGATTGTGTTTTTTGCAGTCTTCTGTGATAAGTTTTTGTTATCAGGCATACAAGCCCAAGAATCCTTTATTGCATGGCCTTTCCTGGCTCTATATGTCAGGGTTTTGGTTAGGGTAGGGGTATTTTTAACACTCTCAATGTAAAAAATGACATAAGGTAGGTACCCCAATGACTTGTTTGGTCTTCATAAAATAACTTTTCATAAAATCTCTGTAAACGTGGAAATATCTACACCGCTATCTCTGTAAATGTGTAAACATTTACAACGCTATCTGTATCAACATGAAACTATTTACACCGCCATCTCAATAAACATGGAAATATCTACACCGCTATCTCTATAAACATGGAAATATCTACACCGCTATCTCTATAAACATGGAAATATCTACACCGCTATCTGTATAAACATGGAAATATCTACAATGCTGTCTCTATAAACATGGAAATATCTACACCTCTATCTGTATAAACAGGGAAATATCTACACCACTGTCTCTATAAACATGGAAATATCTACAATGCTATATCTATAAACACGCAAATATCTACATTACTGTCTCTATAAACATGGAAATATCTACACCGCTATCTCTATGAACATGGAAATATCTACGCCGCTGTCTCTAGAAACATGGAAATATCTACACCGCTATCTCTATAAATGTGGAAATATAAACACTGCTATCTCTAAAAACATGGAAATATCTACACCGCTATCTCTACAAACGTGGGAACATCTACACGGCTAACTCTATAAACCTGGAAATATCTACACGGCTATAAGTATAAATGTGGAAATATCTACACCGCTATCTGTATAAACATGGAAATATCTACACCGCTATCTCTATAAACATGGAAATACACCGCTATCTGTATAAACATGGAAATATTTACAAAGCTATCTCTATAAACATGGAAATATCTACACCGCTATCTCTATAAACATGGAAATATCTACACCACTATCTGTAAAACATGGAAATATCTACACCGCTGTCTGTATAAACATGGAAATATATACACGGCTATCTATTTAAACATGGAAATATCTACACCACTGACTGTATAAACATGGAAATATCTACACCGCTATCTGTATAAACATGGAAATATCTACACCGCTGTCTCTATAAACATGGAAATATCCACACCGCTAAATGTAGAAAAATGGAAATATCTACACCGCTGTCTCTATAAACCTGGAAATATCTACACCGTTATCTGTATTAATGTGGAAATACCTACACCGCTATCTGTATAGACGTGGAAATATCTACATCGCTATTTCTACAAACGTGGAAATATCTACACCACTATCTGTATAAACATGGAAATATCTACACCGGTATGTGAATAAACGTGGAAATATCTGCACCGCTATGCGTATAAACTTGGAAATTTCTACACCGCAATCTGTATAAAAGTGGAAATATCTTCACCGCTATCTGTATAAACGTGGAAATATCTACACCGCTATCTCTATAAATGGGGAAATATCTACACCGCTATCTGTATAAACGTGGAAATATCTACACCGCTATCCCTATAAACGTGTAAACGTTTACACGGCTATCTGTATAAACATGGAAATATTTACACCGCTATCTCTAAAATCATGGAAATATCTACACCGCTATGTCTATAAACATGAAAATATTTACACCGCTATCTGTATAATCATGGAAATATTTACACCGCTATCTGTAAAAACTTGGAAATATTTACACCGCTATGTCTATAAAATTGGTAATATCTACACCGCTATCTCCATAAACATGAAAATATCTACACTGTTGTTTGTATGAACATGAAAATATCTACACCGCTATCTCTATAAACATAGAAATATCTACATTGCTGTCTGTATAAACATGGAAATATCTACACAGCTATCTTTATATACATGGAAATATCTACACCGCTATCTGTATAAACATGGAAATATCTACACGTAAAGCTGTATAAACATGGAAATATCTAGACAGTTATCTCTATAAACATGGAAATATCTATACCGCTATCTGTATAAACATGGAAATACCCACACCGCTATCTGTATAAACATGGATATACACACACCGCTATCTGTATAAAGATGGAAATATCTGCACCGCTATCTGTATAAACATGGAAATATCTACACCGCTATCTGTATAAACATGGAAATATCTACACCGTGATCTGTATAAACATGGAAATATTTACACCGCTATCTGTATAAACATGGAAATTTCTACACCGTTATCTTTATAAATATGGAAATATCTACAACGCTATCTCTATAAACATGGAAATATCTACACCACCATCTGTATAAACATGGAAATACCTATACAGTCATCTGTGTAAACATGGAAATATCTACACCACCATCTTTATCAACATGGAAATATCTACAATGCCATCTGTGTACACATGGAAATACCTACACGGCAATCTGTGTATAGATGGAAACATCAACACCGCCATCTGTACAAACATGGAAATATCTACACTGCTATCTCTATAAACATGGAAATATCTACACTGCGGTCTGTATAAACATGGAAATATCTACACCGGTATCTGTATAAACATGGAAATATCTACACCACGATCTGTATAAACATGAAAATATATACAATGCTATCTGTGTAAACATGGAAATATCTACACAGTTATCTGTGTAAACTTGGAAATATCTACACAGCTATCTGTGTAAAAATGGAAATATCAACAGAGCAATCTGTGCAAAGATGGAAATATCTACACTGCTATCTCTGTAAACATGGAAATATCTACAACGCTATCTGTATAAACATGGAAATATCTATACCGCAGTCTCTATGAAAATGGAAATATCTCCACCGCTATCTGTATAAACATGAAAATATCTACACCGCTGTCTGTATAATCATGGACATATCTACACCGCAACCTGTATAAACATGGAAATATCTACCATGGTATGTGTGTAAACATGGAAATATCTACACAGATATCTGTGTAAACTTGGAAATATATACACAGCTATCTCCGTAAACATGGAAATATCTACACGGCAATCTGTGCAAAGATGGAAATAACTACACCGCTATCTCTGTAAACTTGGAAATATCTACACCGCTCCCTGTATAAACATGGAAATATCTACACCGCTGTCTGTATAAACAAGGAAATATCTACACCGCCATCTGTAGAAACATGGAAATACCTACACCGCAATCTGTATAAACATGGAAAAACCTACACCGCTATCTGTATAAACATGGAAATATCTACACCACTATCTCTATAAACATGAAAATACTTACACCACCATCTCTATAAACATGGAGATATTTACACCGCTATCTCTATAAACATAGAAATAACTACACCGCCATCTCTATAAACATGGAAATATCTACACCGCCATCTGCATAAACATGGAAATATCTACACAGACATCTGTATAAACTTGGAAATATCTACACTGATATCTGTAGAAAGATAGAAATGTCTACAAAGGGATCTGTATCAACATGGGAATTTCTACATCGCTACCTGCATAAACATGGAAATATCTACACCGCTATCTGTATCAACATGGAAATAACTACACCGCAATCTGTATAAACATGGAAATATCAACAATGCTATCTCTGTAAACATGGAAATATCTACACAGCTATCTGTATAAACTTGGAAATATCTATACCGCTATCTGTGTAAATTTGGCAATACCTACACCGCAATCTGTGCAAAGATGGAAATACCTACACCGCTATCTCTGTAAACATGGAAATATCTACACCGATATCTGTATAAACATGGAAATATCTACACTGCCATCAGTATAAACATGGAAATAGCTACACCGCTTTCTCTATAAAAATGAAAATATCTACACTGCTATCTCTTTATACATGGAAATATCTACACCTCCATCTCTATAAACATGAAAATATCTACACCGCTATCTTCAGAAACATGGAAGTATCTACACCGCCATCTGTAAAAACATGGAAATATCTACACCACTATCTGTATAAACATGGAAATAACTTCACTGCAATCTGTATAAACATGGAAATATCTACACCGACATCTGTATAAAGATGGAAAGATCTACACCGCAATCTGTATAAATATGGAAATAACTACACCGCTATCTCTATAGACATGGAAATATCTACACCGCTATCTGTATAAACATGTAAATATCTCCACTGCCATTTGTGTAAAGATGGAAATATCTACACCGCGAGCTGTATAAACATGGAAATATCTACACCACTATCTGTATAAACATGGAAGTAGCAACACCGTTTTCTGTATAAACATGGAAATATCTACACCGCTATGTCTATAAACATGAAAATACTTACACCACCATTTCTATAAACATGGAAATATTTACACCGCTATCTCTATAAACATAGAAATAACTAGACCGCCATCTCTATAAACATGGAAATATCTACATCGCCATCTGCATAAACATGGAAATATCTACACAGACATCTGTATAAACTTGGAAATATCTACACTGACATCTGTAGAAAGATGGAAATATCTACAAAGCGATCTGTATAAACATGGGAATTTCTACACCGCTACCTGTGTAAACATGAAAATATCTACACCGCTATCTGTATCAACATGGAAATAACTACACCGCAATCTGTATAAACATGGAAATATCTACACAGCAATGTGTGCAAAGATGGAAATATCTACACCGCAGTCTCTATAAACATGGAAATATCTAAACCGCTATCTGTATAAACATGGAAATAACTACACCGCTATCTGTATAAGCATGGAAATTTTTACACCGCTATCTGTATAAACATGGAAATATTTACACTGCTACCTTTTAAACATGGAAATAGCTACACCGCTATCTCTATAAACAACGAAATATCTACAACGCTATCTGTGTAAACATGGAAATATCTACACAGCTATCTGTGTAAACTTGGAAATATCTACACCGCAATCTGCGTAAGCATGGAAATATCTACAACGCTATCTGTGTAAACATGGAAATATTTACAACGCTATCTGTGTAAAGAGGGAAATATCTACACAGCTATCTGTAAAACGTGGAAATATCTACACCACTATCTGTATAACCCTGAAAATATCTACACCGCTATATGTATCAACATGTAAATAACTACACAGCTATCTGTATAAACATTTAAATATCTACAATGATATCTCTGTAAACATGGAAATATCGACACAGGTATCTGTGTAAACTTGGAAATATCTACACCGCTATCTGTGTAAAGTTTGCAATATCTACACCACAATCTGTGCAAAGATGGAAATATTTTTACCGCTATATCGGTAAACATGGAAATATCTACACTGCTATATGTATAAACATGTTAATATCTACACCGCCATCTGTATAAACATGGAAATATCTACACAGCCATCTGTATAAACATGGAAATATCTACACTGCTATCTCTATAAACATGGAAATATCTACACAGATATCTGTATAAACATGGAAATATCTACATCGCTATCTGTATAAACAGGGAAATATCTCCACCGTTATCTGTGTAAACATGGAAATATCTACACCGCTATCTGTATATACATGGAAATATCTACTCCGCTATCTTTAGAAACATGGAAGTATCTACACCGCCATCTGTATAAACATGGAAATGCCTACACCGCTACCTGTATAAATATGGAAATGTCTACACCGCTATCTCTATAAACATGGAAATACCTAAACCACTTGCACTATAAACATGGAAATATCTACACCGCAATCTCTGTAAACATGGAAATATCTACACCGCCATCTATGTAAACATGAAAATATCTACACTGCCATATTCAGAAACATGGCTGTATCTACACCGCCATCTGTATAAACATGGAAATATCTACACCACTATCTGTATAAAGATGGAAATATTTAAACCGCTATCTCTATAAACATGGAAATATCTACACCGCCATCTGTATTAACATGGAAATATCTAAACACTCCTCTGTATAAACCTGGAAATATCTACACTGTCATCTATATAAACATGGAAATATCTAGAGAGAACTCTGTATAAACATGGAAATATCGGTACAGCCATCTGTATAAACATGGAAATATCTACACCACTGTCTGTATAAACATGGAAATATCTACACCGCTATGTGCATTAACGTGGAAATATCTCCATTGCTATCTGTATAAACATGGACATATCTCCACCGCAATCTGTATAAACATGAAAATATCTACACTGCTATTTGTATAAACATGGAAATATCTACACTGCCATCTGTACAAACATGGAAATATCTACACAGTCATCTGTAGAAACATGGAAATATCTACACCGCTATCTCTATAAACATGGAAATAACTACACCGTTATCTCTATAAACATGGAAATATCTACACCGATATCTCCATCAACATGGAAATATACACACCGCCATCTCTTTAAACATGGAGGTATCTACAACGCCATCTACGTAAACAAGAAAATATCTACATTGTCATCTATATAAACATGGAAATATCTACACCGCCATCTCTATAAACATGGAAATACCTACACTGCCATTTGTAGAAAGATGGAAATATCTACACCGCCATCTGTATAAACATGGAAATATCTACAGAGAACTCTGTATAAACATGGAAATATCTACACCGCAGTCTGTATAAACATGGAAATATCTACACTGCTATCTGTATAAATATGAAATTTCTAAACCGCTATCTCTATAAAAGTGGAAATATCTACACTGCTATCTGTATAAACATGGAAATATCCTCACTGCTATCTCTATGAACATGGATATATCTACACCGCTATCTCTATAAACATGGAAATATCTACACCGCCATCTCTATAAACATGGAAATATCTACAACGCCATCTGTATAAACATGGAAATATCTACACCGCTATCTGTATAAACATGGAAATATCTACACCCCGTGATCTGTATAAACATGGAAATATATACACCGCGATCTGTATAAACATGGAAATATCTAGACCGCTATCTGTATAAACATGGAAATATCTACACAGCTATCTCTATAAACATAGAAATATCTACACCGCTATCTGTATAAATATGGAAATACCTACAGAGTCATCTATATAAACATGGAAATATCTACACAGCCATCTGTATAAACATGGAAATATCTACACAGCTATGTGCATATACGTGGAAATATCTACACCGCTATCTATATAAACATGGAAATAACTACACCGCTATCTGTATAAACATGGAAATATCTACACCGCCATCTACATATCCATAGAAATATCTGTGCCGCCATCTGTATAAACATGGAAATATCTACACAGTCATCTGTGTATAGATGGAAATATCAACACCGTCATCTCTACAAACATGGAAATAGCTGCGCTGCTATCTGTATAAACATGGAAATATCTACACCGCGGTCTGTATAAACATGGAAATATCTCCACTGCGCTCTGTATAAACATGGAAATATCTCCACCGTTATCTGTATAAACATGGAAATATCTACAGCGCCACCTCTATAAACATTGAAATATCTAGACTGCCATCTGTAAAAACATGGAAATATCTACACAGTCATCTGAATAAACAGGGAAATATCTACACTGCAATCTGTATAAACATGGAAATATCTACACCGCTATCTGTATAAATAAGAAATATCTAAACCGCGATCTCTATAAAAATGGAAATATCTACACTGCTATCTGTATAAACATGTAAATATCCTCACTGCTATCTCTATGAACATGGATATATATACACCGCTATCTCTATAAACATGGAAATACCTACACTGCCATCTCTATAAACATGGAAATATCTACACCGCCATCTGTATAAACATGCTAATAACTACACCGCTATCTGTATAAATGTGGAAATATTTGCCCCGTTATCCCTATAAACATGGTAATATCAACACCGCAAACTGTATAAACATGGAAAATTCTACACAGTGATCTGTATAAATATGTAAATATCTACATCGCCATCTCTATAAACATGGAAATATCTACACCCCTATCTGTATAAACATGGAAATATCCACAGAGCTATCTCTATAAACATGGAAAAATCAACCCAGCTATCTCTATGAACATGGAAATAACTACACCGCCATCTCTATAAACATGGAAATATCTACCCCGCGCTCAGTATAAACATGGAAATATTTACATCGCTATCTGTATAAACATGGAAATATCTCCACTGCTATCTCTATAAACATCGAAATATGTACACCGCCTTCTGTATAAGCATGGAAATACTTACAAAGTTATCTGTATAAACATGGAAATATATACACAGCCGTCTGTATAAACATGGAAATATCTACACAGCCATGTGTACATCCATGGAAATATCTACACCGCTCTCTAAATAAACATGAAAATAAGTACAGCGCTATCTGTATATTCATGGAAATATCTACACCACCATCTACGTAACCATAGAAATATCTGCGCTGCCATCTGTATAAACATGGAAATATCTACACGGTCATCTGTGTATAGATGGAAATATCAACACCGCCATCTGTACAAACATGGAAATATCTGCACCGCTATCTGTATAAACATGGAAATATCTACACCGCGGTCTGTATCAACATGGAAATATCTACACCGCTATCTGTATAAACATGGAAATATCTACACCGCTATCTCTATAAACATGGAAATATCTACACCGTGATCTGTATAAACATGGAAATATTTACACCGCTATCTGTATAAACATGGAAACTTCTTCACCGTTATCTGTATAAATATGCAAATATCTACACCGCTATCTCTATAAACTTGGAAATATCTGCACCACCATCTGTATAAACATGGAAATACCTATACAGTCATCTGTGTAAACATGGAAATATCTACACCACCATCTGTATAAACATGGAAATATCTACAATGCCATCTGTATACACATGGAAATACGTACATGGCAAACTGTGTATAGATGGAAACATCAACACCGCCATCTGTACAAACATGGAAATATCTACACTGCAATCTCTATGAACATGCAAATATCTCCACTGCGGTCTGTATAAACATGGAAATATCTACACCGGTATCTGTATAAACATGGAAATATCTACACCACGATCTGTATAAACATGGAAATATATACACCGCTATCTGTATAAACATGGAAATATCTGCACCGCTCTCTCTATAAACATGGAAATATCTACAAAGCCATCTGTATAAACATGGAAATATCTACACAGTCATGTGTAGGAACATGGAAATTTCTACACTGCCATCAGTATAAACATAGAAATATCTACACAGCCCTCTGTATAAGTATGGAAATATCTGCATAGGCATCTGTATAAACATGGAAATATCTGCACCGCTATCTGTATAAACATGGAAATACCTACACCGCTGTCTCTATAACTATGGAAATATGTACACCACTATGTGTATAAACATGGAAATATCTCCACTGCTGTCTGTATAAACATGGAAATATCTCCACCGTTATCTGTATAAACATGGAAATATCTACAGCGCCACCTCTATAAACATTGAAATATCTACACTGCCATCTGTAAAAACATGGAAATATCTACACAGTCATCTGAATAAACAGGGAAATATCTACACTGCAATCTGTATAAACATGGAAATATCTACACCGCTATCTGTATAAATATGAAATATCTAAACCGCGATCTCTATAAAAATGGAAATATCTACACTGCTATCTGTATAAACATGTAAATATTCTCACTGCTATCTCTATGAACATGGATATATATACACCGCTATCTCTATAAACATGGAAATACCTACACCGCCATCTCTATACATGGAAATATCTACACCGCCATCTGTATAAACATGGAAATATCGGTACAGCCATCTGTATAAACATGGAAATATCTACACAGCTATCTGTATAAACATGGAAATATCTACACTGCGATCTGTATAAACATGGAAATATCTCCATTGCTATCTGTATAAACATGGACATATCTCCACCGCAATCTGTAAAACATGAAAATATCTACACTGCTATCTGTATAAACATGGAAATATCTACACTGCCATCTGTACAAACATGGAAATATCTACACAGTCATCTGTAAAAACATGGAAATATCTACACCGCTATCTCTCTAAACATGGAAATATCTACACCGCTATCTCCATCAACATGGAAATATACACACCGCCATCTCTTTAAACATGGAGGTATCTACAATGCCATCTACATAAACAAGAAAATATCTACACTGCCATCTATACAAACATGGTAATATCTACATCGCCATCTATACAAACATGGAAATATCTATACAGTCATCTGTAAAAACATGGAAATATCTACACGGCTATCTCTATAAACATGGAAATATCTACACCGCTATCTCCATCAACATGGAAATATACACACCGCCATCTCTTTAAACATGGAGGTATCTACAATGCCATCTACATAAACAAGAAAATATCTACACTGCCATCTATATAAACATGGTAATATCTACATCGCCATCTCTTTAAACATGGAAATACCTACACTGCCATTTGTAGAAAGATGGAAATATCTACACCGCCATCTGTATAAACATGGAAATATCTACAGAGAACTCTGTATAAACATGGAAATATCTACACCGCAGTCTGTATAATCATGGAAATATCTACACCGCTATCTGTATAAATATGAAATATCTAAACCGCTATCTCTATAAAAGTGGAAATATCTACACTGCTATGTCTATAAACATGGAAATATCCTCACTGCTATCTCTATGAACATGGATATATCAACACCGCTATCTCTATAAACATGGAAATATCTACTACGCCATCTCTATAAACATGGAAATATCTACGACGCCATCTGTATAAACATGGAAATATCTACACCGCTATCTGTATAAAAATGGAAATATCTACACCCCGCGATCTGTATAAACATGGAAATATCTACACCGCGATCTGTATAAACATGGAAATATCTAGACCGCTATCTGTATAAACATGGAAATATCTACACAGCTATCTCTATGAACATAGAAATATCTACACCGCTATCTGTATAAATATGGAAATACCTACCAAGTCATCTATATAAACATGGAAATATCTACACAGCCATCTGCATAAACATTGAAATATCTACACAGCCATGTGCATATACATGGAAATATCTACACCGCTATCTATATAAACATGGAAATAACTACACAGCTATCTGTATAAACATGGAAATATCTACACTGCCATCTACATATCCATAGAAATATCTGTGCCGCCATCTGTATAAACATGGAAATATCTACACGGTCATCTGTGTATAGATGGAAATATCAACACCGTCATCTCTACAAACATGGAAATATCTGCGCCGCTATCTGTATAAACATGGAAATATCTACACCGCGGTCTGTATATACATGGAAATATCTACACCACTATCTGTATAAACATGGAAATATCTACACAGCTATCTCTATAAACATGGAAATATCTACAAAGCCCTCTGTATAAACATGGTAATACCTACACAGTCATGTGTAGGAACTTGGAAATATCTACACTGCCATCTGAATAAACATGGAAATATCTACACAACCCTCAGTATAAATATGGAAATATCTGCATAGGCATCTGTATAAACATGGAAATATCTGCACCGCTATCTGTATAAACATGGAAATACCTACACCGCTGTCTCTATAAACATGGAAATATGTACACCACTATGTGTATAAACATGGAAATATCTCCACTGCTCTCTGTATAAACATGGAAACATCTACACCGCGATCTGTATAAACATGGAAATATCTACACTGCTATCTGTATAAACATGGAAATATCTACAGAGCTATCTCTATAAACATGTAAATACCTTCACCGCCATCTGTATATACATGGAAATACCTACAAAGTCATCTGTATAAACATGGAAATATCTACACAGCCATGTGTATGAACATGGAAATATCTTCACAGCCATCTGTACATACATGGAAATATCAACACAGCAATCTGTATAAACATGGAAATAACTACACCGCTATTTGTATAAACAAGGAAATATCTACACCGCCACCTGTTTAAACATAGAAATTTATACACAGACATCTGTTTATACATGGAAATATCTACACCGCTATCTTTATAAACATGGTAATAACTACACCGCTATCTGTATAAATGTGGAAATATTTGCCCCGCTATCCCTATAAACATGGTAATATCAACACCGCGATCTGTATAAACATGGAAATATCTACACCGTGATCCGTATAAACATGGAAATATCTACATCGCCATCTCTATAAACATGGAAATATCTACACCCCTATCTGTATAAACATGGAAATATCCACACAGCTATCTCTATAAACATGGAAAAATCAACACCGCTATCTCTATGAACATGGAAATACCTACACTGCTATCTCTATAAACATGGAAATATCTACACCGTGAGCAGTATAAACATGGAAATATCTACACCGCTATCTGTATAAACATGGAAATATCTCCACTACTATCTCTATAAATATGGAAATATCTACACCGCCATCTGTATAAACATGGAAATAGTTACAAAGTTATCTGTATAAACATGGAAATATGTACACTGCCGTCTGTATAAACATGGAAATATCTACACAGCCATGTTTACATCCATGGAAATATCTACACCGCTCTCTATATAAACATGAAAATAAGTACAGCGCTGTCTGTATATTCATGGAAATATCTACACCACCATCTACATAACCATAGAAATATCTGCGCCGCCATCTGTATAAACATGGAAATATCTACATGGTCATCTGTGTATAGATGGAAATATCAACACCGCCATCTCTACAAACATGGAAATATCGGCACCGCTATCTGTATAAACATGGAAATATCTACACCGCGGTCTGTATAAACATGGAAATATCTACACCGCTATCTGTATAAACATGGAAATATCTACACCGCTATCTCTATAAACATGGAAATATCTACACCGTGATCTGTATAAACATGGAAATATTTACACCGCTATCTGTATAAACATGGAAACTTCTTCACCGTTATCTGTATAAATATGGAAATATCTACACCGCTATCTCTATAAACTTGGAAATATCTACACCGCCATCTGTATAAACATGGAAATACCTATACAGTCATCTGTGTAAACTTGGAAATATCTACAATGCCATCTGTATACACATGGAAATACCTACACGGCAATCTGTGTATAGATGGAAACATCAACACCGCCATCTGAACAAACATGGAAATATCTACACTGCAATCTCTATAAACATGCAAATATCTACACTGCGGTCTGTATAAACATGGAAATAACTACACCGGTATCTGTATAAACATGGAAATATCTACACCACGATCTGTATAAACATGGAAATATATACACCGCTATCTGTATAAATATGGAAATATCTGCACCGCTCCCTCTATAAACATGGAAATATGTAGAAAGCCATCTGTATAAACATGGAAATACCTACACAGTCATGTGTAGGAACATGGAAATATCTACACTGCCATCTGTAAATACATAGAAATATCTACACAGCCCTCTGTATAAATATGGAAATATCTGCATAGGCATCTGTATAAACATGGAAATATCTGCACCGCTATCTGTATAAACATGGAAATACGTACACCGCTGTCTCTATAACCATGGAAATATGTACACCACTATGTGTATAAACATGGAAATATCTCCACCGTTATCTGTATAAACATGGAAATATCTACAGCTCCACCTCTATAAACATTGAAATATCTACACTGCCATCTGTAAAAACCTTGAAATATCTACACAGTCATCTGAATAAACAGGGATATATCTACACTGCAATCTGTATAAACATGGAAATATCTACACCGCTATCTGTATAAATATGAAATAACTAAACCGCGATCTGTATAAAAATGGAAATATCTACACTGCTATCTGTATAAACATGGAAATATCCTCACTGCTATCTCTATGAACATGGATATATATACACCGCTATCTCTATAAACATGGAAATATCTACACCGCCATCTCTATAAACATGGAAATATCTACACCGCCATCTGTATAAACATGGAAATATCTACAGCGCTATCTGTATAAACATGGAAATACCTACACCGCTATCTGTATAAACATGGAAATATCTACACAGCGGTCTGTATAAACATGAAAATATCTACACAGCGATCTGTATAAACATGGAAATATCTACACCTCGATCTGTATAAACATGGAAATATCTACACCGCGATCTGTATAAACATGGAAATATCTACACCGCAATCTGTGTAAACATGGAAATATCTACAGTGATATCTGTAAAAACATGGAAATATCTACACCGCTATCTCTATAAACATGGAAATATATACCCCGCGATCTGTGTAAACATGGAAATATCTCCACCGCAATCTCTATAAACATGGAAATATCTACACCGCTATCTGTATAAACATGGAAATATCTACACAGCAATCTCTATAAACATGGAAATATCTACAGCGCCATCTGTATAAACATGGAAATACCAACAAATTCATCTGTATAATCGTGGAAATATCTACACAGCCATCTGTATATACATGGAAATATCTACACCGTTATATGTATAAACATGGAAATAACAACACCGCTTTTTGTATAAACAAGGAAATATCTACAGCGTCATCTGTATAAACATGGAAATATCTACACCGCCATCTCAATAAACACGGAAATATCTACACCCCTATCTGTATAAACATGGAAGTATGCACACCGCTATCTCTATAAACATGGAAATATCTGCACCGCTATCTATATAAACATGGAAATAACACCGCTCTCTGTATAAACATGGAAATATCTACACCGACATCTACATATCCATGGAAATATCTGCGCCGCCATCTGTATAAGCATGGAAATATCTACACGGTCATCTGTGTATAGATGGAAATATCAACACCGCCATCTGTACAAGCATGGAAATATCTGCACCGCAATCTGTATAAACATGGAAATATCTACAACGCGGTCTGTATAAACATGGAAATATCTACACCGCTATCTCTCTAACAAGGAAATACCTGTAAAGCCTTCTGTATAAACATGGAAATAACTACACAGTCATGTGTAGGAACATGGAAATATCTACTCTGCCATCCGTATAAACATGGAAATATCTACAGAGCCCTCTGTATAAATATGGAAATATCTGCATAGGCATCTGTAAAAACATGGAAATACCCGCATCACTGTCTGTATAAACATGGAAATACCTACACCGCTGTCTCTATAAAGATGGAAATATGTACAACCCTATGAGTATAAACATGGTAATATCTCCACTGCTGTCTGTATAAACATGGAAATACCTCCACCTTTATCTGTATAAACATGGAAATATCTACAGCGCCATCTCTATAAACATTGAAATATCTACACTGCCATCTGTAAAAACATGGAAATATCTACACAGTCATCCGAATAAAAATGGAAATATCTACACCACAATCTGTATAAACATGGAAATACCTACAATGCCATCTGTATACACATGGAAATATCTACACAGACATCTGTATAAATATGGAAATATCTACACCGCCATCTCTATAAACATGGAAATATCTACACCGCGATCAGCATAAACATGGAAATAGCTACACCGCTATCTGTATAAACAAGGAAATAACTCCACTGCTATCTCTATAAACATCGAAATATCTACACCGCCATCTGTATAAACATGGAAATACTTACAAAGTTATCTGTATAAACATGGAAATATCTACACCGCCATCTCTATAAACATGGAAATATCTACACAGCCATGTGTATATACATGGAAATATCTACACCGCTATCTATATAAACATGGAAATAAGTTCACCACTATCTGTATAAACATGGAAAAATCTACACCGCCATCTACATATCCATAGAAATATCTCTGCCACCATCTGTATAAACATGGAAATATCTACACGGTCATCTGTGTACAGATGGAAATATCAACACCGCAATCTGTACAAACATGGAAATATCTGCACCGCTATCTGTATAAACATGGAAATATCTACATCGCGGTCTGTATAAACATGAAAATACCTACACCGCTATCTGTATAAACATGGAAATATCTACACCACTATCTCTATAAACATGGAAATATCTACACCGTGATCCGTATAAACATGGAAATATCTACAACGCCATCTCTATAAACATGGAAATATCTACACCCCTATCTGTATAAACATGGAAATATCCACACAGCTATCTCTATAAACATGGAAAATCAACACCGCTATCTCTATGAACATGGAAATATCTACACCGCCATCTGTATAAACATGGAAATACCTACAAAGTCATCTGAATAAACATGGAAATCTCTACACAGCCATCTGTATAAACATGGAAATATCTACACAGCCATCTGTATATACATGGAAATTTCTACACCGCTATCTGTATAAACATAGAAATAACTACACTGCTATTTGTATAAACAAGGAAATATCTACACCGCCATCTGTTTAAACATGGAAATATATACACAGACATCTCTTTATACATGGAAATATCTACACCGCTATCTGTATAAACATGCTAATAACTGCACGGCTATGTGTATAAACGTGGAAATATTTGCACCGCTATCCCTATACACATGGTAATATCAACACCGCGATCTGTATAAACATGGAAATATCTACACCATGATCTGTATAAACATGGAAACATCTACACCGTGATCTGTATAAACCTGGAAATATCTACACCGCCATCTCTATAAACAAGGAAATATCTACACCGCTATCTGTATAAACATGGAAATATCCACACCGCTATCTCAATGAACATGGAAATATCTACACCGCCATCTCTATAAACATGTAAATATCTACACCGTGATCAGTATAAACATGGAAATACCTACACCGCTATCTGTATAAACATGGAAATATCTCCACTGCTATCTCTATAAACATCGAAATATCTACACCGCCATCTGTATAAACATGGAAATACTTACAAAGTTATCTGTATAAACATGGAAATATATACACCGCCATCTGTATAAACATGGAAATATCTACACAGCCATGTGTATATACATGGAAATATCTACACCGCTATCTACGTAAACATGGTAATAACTACACCGCTTTCTCTATTAACATGGAAATATTTACACCGCCATCTACATATCCATAGAAATATCTGCGCCGCCATCTGTATAAACATGGAAATATCTACATGGTCATCTGTGTATAGATGGAAATATCAACACCGCCATCTGTACAAACATGGAAATATCTGCAACGCTATCTTTATAAACATGGAAATATTTACACCGCGGTCTGTATAAACATGGAAATATCTACATCGCTATCTGTATAAACATGGAAATATCTACACCGTTATCTCTATAAACATGGAAATATCTACACCGTGATCTGTATAAACATGGAAACATTTACACCGCTATCTGTATAAACATGGAAATATCTACACAGTTATCTGTATAAATATGGAAATATCTACACCGCTATCTCTATAAACATGTAAATATCTACACCGCCATCTGTATAAACATGGAAATATCTACACTGCTATCTCTATAAACATGGAAATATCTAGAATGCCATCTGTAAAAACATGGAAATACCTATACAGTCATCTGTATAAACATGGAAATATCTACACCACCATCTGTATAAACATGGAAATATCTACAATGCCATCTGTATACACATGGAAATACCTACACGGCAATCTGTGTATAGATGGAAACATCAACACCGCCATCTGTACAAACATGGAAATATCTACACCGCTATCTCTATAAACATGGAAATATCTACACAGTCATGTGCAGGAACATGGAAATATATACACTGCCATCTGTATAAACATGGAAATATATACACAGCCCTGTGTATAAATATGGAAATATCTTCATAGGCATCTGTATAAACATGGAAATATCTGCATCGCTATCTGTATAAACATGGAAATACCTACACCGCTGTCTCTATAAACATGGAAATATGTACACCGCTATGTGTATAAACATGGAAATAACTCCACTGCAGTCTGTATAAACATGGAAATATCTACACCGCGATCTGCATAAACATGGAAATATCTACAACGCTATCTGTATAAACATGGGAATATCTACACAGCTATCTCTATAAACATGGAAATACCTACACCGCCATCTGTATAAACATGGAAACACCTACAAAGTCATCTGTATAAACATGGAAATATCTACACAGCCATCTGTATATACATGGAAATATCTACAGCGCTATCTATATAAACATGGAAATACCTACACCGCTATCTGTATAAACATGGTAATATCTACACCACCATCTATATAAACATGGAAATATCTACACTGCCATCTGTATAAACATGGAAATATCTACAATGCCATCTGTAGAATGATGGAAATATCTACACCGCAATCTGTGTAAACATGGAAATATCTACACCGATATCTGTAATAACATGGAAATATCTACACCGATATCTGTATAAACATGGAAATATCTACACCGCGATCTGTATAAACATGGAAATATCTACACCGCAATCTGTATAAACATGGAAGTATCTACACCTCTATCAGTATAAACATGGAAATATCTACACAGCTATCTCTATATACATGGAAATATCTACAGCGCCCTCTGTATAAACATGGAAATACCTACAAAGTCATCTGTATAAACATGGAAATATCTACACAGCCATCTGTATAAACATGGAAATATCTACACAGCCATATGTATATACATGGAAATATCTACACGGCTATCTGTATAAACATGGAAATAACTACATCGCTATTTGTATAAACAAGGAAATATCTACACCGTGATCTGTATAAACATGGCAATATCTACACCGCCATCTCTATAAACACGGAAATATCTACACCCCTATCTGTATAAACATGGAAATATCCACACCGCTATCTCTATAAACATGGAAAATTCAACACCGCTATCTCTATGAACATGGAAATATCTACACCGCCATCTCTATAAACATGGAAATATCTACACCGCTATCTGTACAAACATGGAAATATCTAAACCGCTATCTGTATAAACATGGAAATATCTACACCGCTATCTCTATAAATATGGAAATATCTACACCGTGATCTGTATAAACATGGAAATATTTACACCGCTATCTGTATAAACATAGAAATATCTACACCGTTATCTTTATAAACATGGAAATACCTACATCGCCATCTGTAGAAACATGGAAATATCTACACCGCCATCTGTAAAAACATGGAAATATCTACAATGCCATCTGTATACACATGGAAATACCTACACGGCAATCTGTGTAAAGATGGAAACATCAACACCGCCATCTGAACAGACATGGAAATATCTACACCGCTATCTGTATAAACATGGAAATCTCTACACTGCGGTCTGTATAAACATGGAAATATCTACACTGGTATCTGTATAAACATGGAAATATCTACACCACGATCTCTATAAACACAGAAATATATACACCGCTATCTGTATAAACATGTAAATATCTGCACCGCTATGTCTATAAACTTGGAAATACCTACAAAGCCATCTGTATAAACATGGAAATACCTACACAGTCATGTGTAGGAACATGGAATTATATACACTGCCATCTGTATAAACATAGAAATATCTACAGAGCCCTCTGTATAAATATGGAAATATCTGCGTAGGCAACAGTGTAAACATGGAAATATCTGCACCGCTATCTGTATAAACATGGAAATACCTACACCGCTGTCTCTTTAAACCTGGAAATATGTACACCGCTATGTGTATAAACATTGAAATATCTCCACGGCTCTCTCTATAAACATGGAAATATCTACATTGGTACGTCTTTAAACATGGAAATACCTACACCGCTATCTGTATAAATATGGAAATATCTACACCGTTATCTGTATAAACATGGAAATATCTACACCGCTATCTGTATAAACATGGAAATATCTACACCGCGATCTCTATAAACATGGAAATATCTACACCGCGATCTGTATAAACATGGAAATATCTTCACCACGATCTGAATAAACATGGAAATATCTCCACCGCTATCTGTATAAACATGGTAATATCTACACCACCCTCTATATAAACATGGAAATATCTACACCGCCATCAGTATAAACATGGAAATATCTACAATGCCATCTGTAGAAAGATGGAAATATCTTCAGCGCCATCTCTATAAACATGGAAATATCTACAGCGCCATCTCTATAAACATGGAAATATCTACACCGCCATCTGTAAAAACATGGAAATATCTACACAGCTATCTCTATAAACATGGAAATATCTACACCGCCATCTGTATAAACATGGAAATACCTACAAAGTCATCTGTATAAACATGGAAATATCTACACAGCCATCTGTATAAACATGGAAATATCTACACAGCCTTCTGTATATACATGGAAATATCTACACCGCTATCTATATAAACATGGAAATAACTACACCGCTATTTGTATAAACAAGCAAATATCTACACCGTGATCTGTATAAACATGGAAATATTTTCACCGCCATCTCTATAAACATGGAAATATCTACACTCCTATCTGTATAAACATGGAAATATCCACACCGCTATCTGTATAAACATGTAAAAATCATCACCGCTATCTCTATGAACATGGAAATATCTACACCGCCATCGCTATAAACATGGAAATATCTACACCACGATCAGTATAAACATGGAAATATCTACACCGCTATCTGTATAAATATGGAAATATCTCCACTGCTGTCTCTATAAACATTGAAATATCTACACCGCCATCTGTATAAACATGGGAATACTTACAAAGTTATCTGTATAAACATGGAAATATCTACACCGCCATCTGTATAAACATGGAAATATCTACACAGTCATGTGTATATACATGGAAATATCTACACAGCTATCTATATAAACATGGAAATAACTACACCGCGGTCTGTATAAACATGGAATTATCTACACCGCCATCTACGTATCCATGGAAATATCTGCGCCGCCATCTGTATAAACATGGTAATATCTACACCGCCGTCTGTATAAACATGGAAATAACTACACCGCTATCTGTATAAACATGGAAAAATCTAAACCGTTATCTCTATAAACATGGAAATATCTACACCGTGTTCTGTATAAACATGGAAATATTTACACCGCTATCTGTATAAACATGGAAATTTCTATAACGTTATCTGTATAAATATGGAAATGTGTACACCGCTATCTCTATAAACATGGAAATATCTACACCGCCATCTGTATAAACATGGAAATATCTACACAGTCATCTGAATAAACATGGAAATATCTACACCACCATCTGTATATACATGGAAATACCTACAACACCATCTGTATACACATGGAAATATCTACTCAGACATCTGTTTAAATATGGATATATCTACAAGGCCATCTGTATAAACATGGAAATATCTACACTGCCATCTGTAGAAAGATGGAAATATGTACACCGCTATATCTATAAATATGGAAATATCTACACCGCCATCTCTATAAACATGAAAATATCTACACAGCCATATCCATAAAGATGGAAGTATCTACTCCGACATGTGAATAAACACGGAAATATCTACACCAACATCTGTGTAAACATGGAAATAACTACACCGCTATCTGGATAAACATGGAAATATCTACACCGCCATCTGCATGTCGATGGAAATATCTATGCCACCATCTGTATAAATATGGAAATATCTACAGGGCCATCTGTGTATAGATGGAAATATCAACACCGCCATCTGTACACACATGGAAATATCTACATCGCTATCTCTATAAACATGGAAATATCTGCACTGCCATCTGTAAAAACATGGAAATAAGTATACAGTCATTTGTATAAACATGGAAATATCTACAATGCCATGTGTATACACATGGAAATATCTACACAGCCATCTGTATAAACATGTAAATATCTACACTGCTATCTCTATAAACATGGAAATATCTACACCGCCATCTCTATTAACATGAAAATATCTTCCCTGCCATCTCCATAAACATGGAACTAACTATTTCGCCATCTCTATAAACATGGAAACATCTACACCGCCATCTGTGTGAATAAGGAAATATCTACAATTCCATCTGTATAAAGATATAAATATCTGCACCGCGAGCTGTATAAACATGGAAATACCTACATCGCTATCTGTATAAATGTGGAAATACCAACACCGCTATTGGTATAAACATGGAAATATCTACAACGCCATCTGTATATACATGGAAATATCTACTCCGCTATCTGTATAAACATGGAAATAACTACACCTCTATTTGTATAAACAAGGAAATATCTACACCGTGATCTGTATAAACATGGAAATATCTACACCGCCATCTCTATAAACACGGAAATATCTACACCCCTATCTGTAAAACATGGAAATATCCACACCGCTATCTCTATAAACATGGAAAAATCAACACCGCTATCTCTATGAACATGGAAGTATCTACACCGCCATCTCTATAAACATGGAAATATCTACACCGCGATCAGTATAAACGTGGAAATATCTACACCGCTATCTCTATGAACATGGAAATATCTCCACTGCTATCTCTATAAACATCGAAATATCTACACCGTCATCTGTTTAAACATCGAAATACTTACAAAGTTATCGTTAGAAACATGGAAATATCTACACCGCCATCTGTGTAAACATGAAAATATCTACACAGCCATGTGTATATACATGGAACTATCCACACCGCTATCTATATAAACATGGAAGTAACTACACCGCTATCTGTATAAACATGGAAATATCTACACCGCCTTTTACATATCCATGGAAATATCTGTGCTGCCATCTGTATAAACATTGAAATATCTACACGGTCATCTGGGTATAGATGGAAATATCAACACCGCCATCTGTACAAACATAGAAATATCTGCACCGCTATCTGTATATACATGGAAATATCTACACCGCGGTCTGTATAAACATGGAAATAGCAAAACCGCTATCTGTATAAACATGGAAATATCTACACCGCTATCTCTATAAACATGGAAATATCTACACCGTGATCTGTATAAACATGGAAATATTTACACTGATATCTGTATAAATATGGAAATATTTACACCGTTATCTGTGTTAATATGGAAATATCTACACCTCTATCTCTATAAACATGGAAATATCTACACCGCCATCAGTATAAACATGGAAATATCTACACTGCTATCTCTATAAACATGGAAATATCTACAATGCCATCAGTAAAAACACGGAAATACCTATACAGTCATCTGTATAAACATGGAAATATCTACACCACCACCTGTATAAACATGGAAATACCTATACAGTCATCTGTGTAAATATGGAAATATCTACACCACCATCTGTATAAACATGGAAATATCTACAATGCCATCTGTATACACATGGAAATACCTACACGGCAATCTGTGTATAGATGGAAACAACAACACCGCCATCTGTACAAACATGGAAACATCTACAGCGCTATCTGTATAAACATGGAAATATCTACACTGCGGTCTGTATAAACATGGAAATTTCTACACCGGTATCTGTATAAACATGGAAATATCTACACCACGATCTGTATAAACATGGAAAAATTTTCAAAGTTATCTGTATAAACATGGAAATATCTACACCGCCATCTGTATAAACATGGAAATATCTACACAGCCATGTGTATATACATGGAAATACCTACACCGCTATCTATATAAACATGGAAATATCTACATCGCTATCTGTATTAACTTGGAAATATCTACACTGCCATCTGCATATCCATGGAAATATCTGCACCGCCATCTGTATAAACATGGAAATATCTACACCGCTATGACTATGAACATGGAAATACCTAAACCGCTATCTGTATAAACATGGAAATATCTACACCGCTATCTGTATAAACATGGAAATATCTACACCGCTATCCCTATAAACATGGAAATATCTACACCATGATCTGTATAAACATGGAAATATTTACACCGCTATCTCTATAAACATGGAAATTTCTACACCGTTATCTGTATAAATATGGAAATATCTACACCGCTATCTGTATAAACATGGAAATATCTACACCGCCATCTCTATAAACATGGAAATACCTATAAAGTCATCTGTGTAAACATGGAAATATTTACACCATCATCTGTATAAACATGGAAATATCTACAATGCCATTTGTATACACATGGAAATACCTACACGGCAATCTGTGTATAGATGGAAACATCAACACCGCCATCTGTACAAACATGGAAATATCTACACTGCTATCTCTATAAACATGGAAATATCTACTCTGCGGTCTGTATAAACATATAAATATCTACACCGGTATCTGTATAAACATGGAAATATCTACACCACGATCTGTATAAACATGGAAATATATACACCGCTATCTGTATAAACATGGCAATATCTGCACCGCTATCTCTATAAACATGGAAATACCTACAAAGACATCTGTATAAACATGGCAATACCTACACAGTCATGTGTAGGAACATTTAAATATCTACACTGCCATCTGTATAAACATAGAAATAACTACACAGCCCTCAGTATAAATATGGATATATCTGCATAGGCATCTGTATAAACATGGAAATATCTGCACCGCTATCTGTATAAACATGGAAATATCTACACCGCTGTCTCTATAAACATGGAAATATGTACACCGCTATGTGTATAAACATGGAGATATCTCCACTGATCTCTGTATAAACATGGAAATATCTCCACCGTTATCTGTATAAACATGGAAATATCTACAGCGCCATCTCTATAAACATTGAAATATCTACACTGCCATCTGTAAAAACATGGAAATATCTACACAGTCATCTGAATAAACATGGAAATATCTACACCACCATCTGTATAAACATGGAAATAGCTACAATACCATCTGTATACACATGGAAATATCTACACAGACATCTGTATAAATATGGAAATATCTACACCGCCATCTGTATAAACATGGAAATATCTACACTGCCATCTGTAGAAAGATGGAAATATCTACACCGCTATATCTATAAATATGGAAATATCTACACTGCCATCTCTATAAACATGAAAATAGCTACACTGCCATCTCCATAAAGATGGAAGTATCTACTCCGCCATGTGTATAAACACGGAAATATCTACACCACCATCTGTGTAAACATGGAAATTTCTACACCGCTATCGGTATAAACATGGAAATATCTACACCGCCATCTGCATGTCCATGGAAATATCTACGCCGCCATCTGTATAAACATGGAAATATCTACACGGCCATCTGTGTATAGATGGAAATATCAGCACCGCCATCGGTACAAACATGGAAATATCTACACCGCTATCTCTGTAAACATGGAAATATCTGCACTTCCATAAATAAAAACATGGAAATACCTACACAGTCATCTGTATAAACATGGAAATATCTACAATGCCATCTGTATACACATGGAAATATCTACACAGCCATCTGTATAAACATGTAAATATCTACACTGCTATCTCTATAAACATGGAAATATCTACACCGCCATCTCTATAAACATGAAAATATCTACACTGCCATCTCCATAAACATGGAACTAACTACTCCGCCATCTGTATAAACATGGAAACATCTACACCGCCATCAGTGTGAATAAGGATATATCTACAATGCCATCTGTATTAAGATATAAATATCTGCACCGCGAGCTGTATAAACATGGAAATATCTACATCGCTATCTGTATAAACGTGGAAATACCAACACAGCTCTCGGTATAAACCTGGAAATATCTACAAAGCCATCTATATAAACATGGAAATATCTACACCGCTATGTCTATGAACATGGAAATACCTTAACCGCTATCTCTATAAACATGGAAATATCTACACCGCTATCTGTATAAACATGGAAATATCTACACCGCTATCTCTATAAACATGGAAATATCTACACCGTGATCTGTATAAACATGGAAATATTTACACCGCTATCTGTATAAACATGGAAATTTCTACGTTATCTGTATAAATATGGAAATATCTACACCGCAATCTCTGTAAACATGAAAATATCTACACCGCCATCTCTATAAACATGGAAATACCTATAAAGTCATCTGTGTAAACATGGAAATATTTACACCATCATCTGTATAAACATGGAAATATCTACAATGCCATCTGTATACACATGGAAATACCTACACGGCAATCTGTGTATACATGGAAACACCAACACCGCCATCTGTACAAACATGGAAATATCTACACTGCTATCTCTATAAACATGGAAATATCTACTCTGCGGTCTGTATAAACATGGAAATACCTACACCGGTATCTGTATAAACATGGAAATATCTACACCACGATCTGTATAAACATGGAAAAATATACACCATTATCAGTATTAACATGGCAATATCTGCACCGCTATCTCTATAAACATGGAAATACCTACAAAGACATCTGTATAAACATGGAAATACCTACACAGTCATGTGTAGGAACATTTAAATATCTACACTGCCATCTGTATAAACATAGAAATATCTACACAGCCTTCAGTATAAATATGGATATATCTGCATAGGCATATGTATCAACATGGAAATAAATGCACCGCTATCTGTATAAACATGGAAATACCTACACCGCTGTCTCTATAAACATGGAAATATGTACACCGCTATGTGTATAAACATGGAAATATCTCCTCTGCTCTCTGTATAAACATGGAAATATCTCCACCGTTATCTGTATAAATGTGGAAATATATACAGCGCCATCTCTATAAACATTGAAATATCTACACTGCCATCTGTAAAAACATGGAAATATCTACACAGTCATCTGTATGAACATGGAAATATCTACACAGCTATCTCTATAAACATCAAATATCTACACCGCAATCTGTATAAACATGGAAATACCTACAAAGTCATCTGTATAAACATGGAAATACATACACAGCCATCTGTATAAACATGGAAATATCTACACAGACATCTGTTTATACATGGAAATATCTACACCACTATCTGTATAAACATGCTAATAATTACACCGCTATCTGTATAAATGTGGAAATATTTGCACCGCTATCCCTATAAACATGGTAATATGAACACCGCCATCTGTATAAACATGGAAATATCTACACCATGATCTGTATAAACATGGAAATATCTACACCGTGATGTGTATAAATATGGAAATATCTACACCGTGATCTGTATAAACATTGAAATACCTACATCGCCATCTCTATAAACATGGAAATATCTACACCCCGTCTGTATAAACATGGAAATATCCACACCTCTATCTCTATAAACATGGAAAAATCAACACCGCTATCTCTATGAACGTGGAAATATCTACACCGCCATCTCTATAAACATGGAAATATCTACCCCGCGATCAGTATAAACATGGATATATGTACAACGCTATCTGTATAAACATGGAAATATCTCCACTGCTATCTCTATGAACATCGAAATATCTACACCGCCATCTGAATAAACATGGAAAAACTTACAAATTTATCTGTATAAACATGGAAATATCTACACCGCCATCTGTATAAACATGGAAATATCTACAAAGCCATGTGTATATACATGGAAATATCTGCACCGCTATCTATATAAACCTGGGAATAACTACACCACTATCTGTATAAACATGGAGATATCTACACCGCCATCTACATATCCATGGAAATATCTGCGCCGCAATCTGTATAAACATGGAAATATCTACACGGTCATCTGTGTATAGATGGAAATATCAACACCGCCATCTGTACAAACATGGAAATATCTGCACCGCTATCTGTATAAAAATCGAAATATCTACACCGCGGTCTGTATAAACATGGAAATATCTAAACCGCAATCTGTATAAACATGGAAATATCTACACCGCTATCTCTATAAACATGGAAATAACTACACCGTGATCTGTATAAACATGGAAATATTTACACCGCTATCTGTATAAACATGGAAATAACTACACCGTTATCTGTATAAATATGGAAATATCTACACCGCTATCTCTATATACATGGAAATATCTACACCGCCATCTGTATAAACATGGAAATATCTACACTGCTATCTCTATAAACATGGAAATATCTACAATGCCACCTGTAAAAACATGGAAATACCTATACCGTCATCTGTATAAACATGGAAATATCTACACCACCATCTGTAAACATGGAAATATCTACAATGCCATCTGTATACACATGGAAATACCTACACGGCAATCTGTGTATAGATGGAAACATCAACACCGCCGTCTGTACAAACATGGAAATATCTACACCGCTATCTCTATAAACAAGGAAATATCTACACTGCGGTCTGTATAAACATGGAAATATCTACACCGGTATCTGTATAAACATGGAAATATCTACACCACGATCTGTATAAACAAGGAAATATTTACACCGTTATCTGTATAAACCTGGAAATATCTACACTGCTATCTCTATAAATATGGAAATATCTATACCACCATCTGTATAAACATGGAAATAACTACACGGTCATGTGAAGGAACATGGAAATATCTACACCACCGTTTGTATAAAGATGGAAATATCTACAACGTTATCTGTATAAACATGGAAATATCTACACATTGATCTCTATAAACATGGAAATATGTACAGCACTCTCTGAATAAAGATGGAAATATCTACACCGCTATCTGTAAAAACATGGAAATATCTACACTACTATCTGTGTAAATATGTAAATATTTACACCGCTATCTCAATATACATGGAAATATCTACATCGCTATCTCTATAAACCTGGAAATATCTACACTGTCATCTATATAAACATGGAAATATCTACAGAGAACTCCGTATAAACATGGAAATATCGGCACAGCCATCTATATAAACATGGAAATATCTACACCGGTATCTGTATAAACATGGAAATATCTACACCGCTATGTGTATTAACGTGGAAATATCTCCATTGCTATCTGTATAAACATGGACATAACTCCACCGCAATCTGTATAAACATAAAAATATCTACACCGCTGTCTCTATAAACATGGAAATATCTACACTGCCATCTGTACAAACTTGGAAATATCTACACAGTCATCTGCAGAAATATGGAAATATCTACACCGCTATCTCTATAATCATGGAAATATCTACACCACTATCTCCAACAACATGGAACTATATACACCGCCATTTCTTTAAACATGGAAATATCTACAACGCCCTCTACATAAACAAGAAAATATCTACTTTGCCATCTACATATACATGGAAATATCTACACCGCCACCTCTATAAACAGGGAAATAACTGCACTGCCATTTGTAGAAAGATGGAAATACCTACACCGCCATCTGTATAAACGTGGAAATATCTGCACCGCTATCTGTATAAATATGAAATATCAAAACCGCTATCCCTATAAATTGGAAATATCTACACTGCTATCTGTATAAACATGGAAATATCTACACCGCTATCTGTATAAACATGGTAATATCTACACCACCATCTATATAAACATGGAAATATCTACACCGCCATCTGTATAAACATGGAAATATCTACAATGCCATCTGAAGAAAGATGGAAATATCTACACCGCAATCTGTGTAAACATGGAAATATCTACACCGATATCTGTAAAAACATGGAAATATCTACACCGCTATCTGTATAAACATGGAAATATCTACACCGCGATCTGCATAAACATGGAAATATCTACACCGCTGTCTGTATAAACATGGAAATATCTACACCGCTATCTGTATAAACATGAAATATCTACACAGCAATCTCTATAAAAATGGAAATATCTACACCACCATCTGTATAAACATGGAAATACCTACAAAGTCATCTGTATAAACATGGAAATATCTACACAGCCATCTATATAAACATGGAAATATCTACACAGCCATCTGTATATACATGGAAATATCTACACCGCTATCTGTATGAACATGGAAACAACTACACCGCTATTTGTATAAACAAGGAAATATCTACACAGCCATCTGTATACACATGGAAATATCTACACCGCTATCTGTATAAACATGGAAATAACTACACCGCTATTTGTATAAACAAGGAAATATCTACACCGTGATCTGTATAAACATGGAAATATCTAGACGGCTATTTGTATAAACAAGGAAATATCTACACAGCTATCTGTATAAACATTGAAATAACTACACCGCTATTTGTATAAACAAGGAAATATCTACACCGTGTTCTGTATAAACAGGAAAATAACTACACCGCTATTTGTATAAACAAGGAAATACCTACACCACCATATGTTTAAACATGGAAATATATACACAGACATCTGTTTATACATGGAAATATCTACACCACTACCTGTATAAACATGCTAATAACTACACCGCTATCTGTATAAATATGGAAATATTTGCACTGCTATCCCTATAAACATGGTAATATCAACAACGCGATATGTATAAACATGGAAATATCTACACCATGATCTGTATAAACATGGAAATATCTACACTGCGATCTGTATAAACATGGAAATATCTACACCGTGATCTGTATAAACATGGAAATATCTACACCGCCATCTCTATAAACATGGAAATATCTACACCCCTATCTGTATTAACATGGAAATATCCACACCGCTATCTCTATAAACAAGGAAAAATCAACACTGCTATCTCTATGAACATGGAAATAACTACACCGCCATCTCTATAAACATGGAAATCTCTACACCGCGATCAGTATAAACGTGGAAATATCTACACCGCTATCTGTATAAACATGGAAATATCTCCACTGCTATCTCTATAAACATCGAAATATCTACACCGCCATCTGTATTAACATGGAAATACTTACAAAGATATCGGTATAAACATGGAAATATCTACACCGCCATCTGTATAGACATGGAAATATCTACACAGCCATGTGTATATACATGGAAATACCTACATCGCTATCTATATAAACATGGAAATAACTACACCGCTATCTGTATAAACATGGAAATATCTACACCGCCATCTACATATCCATGGAAATATCTGCGCCGCCATCTGTATAAACATGGAAATATCTACACGGTCATCTGTGTACACATGGAAATATCAACACCGCCATCTGTATAAACATCGAAATATCTACACCGTGGTCTGTATAAACATGGAAATATCTAAACCGCTATCTGTATAAACATGGAAGTATCTACACCGCTATCTCTATAAACATGGAAATATCTACACCGTGATCTGTATAAACATGGAAATATGTACACTGCTATCAGTATAAACATGGAAATATCTACACCGACATCTGTATAAACATGGAAATATCTACACTGCTATCTCTATAAACATGGAAATATCTACAATGCCATCTGTAAAAACATGGAAATACCTACACAGTCATCTGTATAAACATGGAAATATCTACACCACTATCTGTATAAACATGGAAATATCTACAATGCCATCTGTATACACATGGAAATAACTACACGGCAATCTGTGTATAGATGGAAACATCAACACCGCCATCTGTACAAACGTGGAAATATCTACACCGCTCTCTGTATAAACATGGAAATATCTACACTACGGTCTGTATAAACATGGAAATATCTACACCAGTATCTGTATAAACATGGAAATATCTACACCACGATCTGTATAAACATGGAAATATATACTCCGCCATCTGTATAAACATGGAAATATCTGCACCGCTATCTCTATAAACATGGAAATATCAACAAAGCCATCTGTATAAACATGGAAATACCTACACAGTCATGTGTAGGAACATGGAAATATCTACACCGGCATCTGTATAAACATGGAAATATCTACAATGCCATCTGTAGAAAGATGGGAATATCTACACCGCAATCTGTGTAAACATGGAAATATCTACACCGATATCTGTAAAAACATGGAAATATCTACACCGCTATCTGTAGAAACATGGAAATATCTACACAGGTATCTGTATAAACATAGATGTATCTGCACAACTATCTCTATAAACAAGGAAATACCTACAGCGCTATCTCTATAAACATGGAAATATCAACACCACAATCTCTACAAACATGGAAATAACAACACCGCCATCTATATAAACATGAAAATATCTACACCACCATCTCCATAAACATGGAACTATCTACACCGCCATCTGTATAAACATGGAAATATCTACAACGCTATCTGTATAAAGTTGGAAATATCTGCAACGCTATCTCTATAAACATGGAAATATCTACACAGCCATCTGTATAAACATGGAAATATCTACAGTGCTATCTCTATAAACATGGAAATATCTACACCGCTATCTGTATAAACATGGAAATATCTACATCGCTATCTGTATAAACAGGGAAGTATCTCCACCGCTATCTGTATAAACATGGAAATATCTACACCGCTATCTGTATAAACATGGAAATATCTACACCGCTATCTGTATAAACATGGAAATATCTACAATGCTATCTGTGTAAACATGAAAATATCTACACAGCTATCTGTGTAAACTTGGAAATATCTACACAGCTATCTGTGTAAAAATGGAAATATCTACACGGTAATCTGTCCAAAGAGGGAAATATCTACACCGCTATCTCTGAAAACATGGAAATATCTACACCGCTATCTGTATAAACATGGAAATATCTACACCGCTAACTGTATAAACAAGGAAATATCTACACCGCCATATGTAGAAACATGGAAATATCTACACCGCCATCTGTATAAACATGGAAATACCTACACCGCTATCTGTAGAAATATGGAAATATCTACACCGCTATATCTATAAACATGGAAATAACAACACCGCTTTCTCTATAAACATGGAAATATCTACATCGCAATCTCTATAAACATGGAAGTATCTACACCGCCATCTCTATAAAAATGAAAATATCTACACCGCCATCTTCAGAAACATGGCTGTATCTACACCGCCATCTGTATAAACATGGAACTATCTACACCACTATCTGTATAAACATGAAAAAATCTTCACTGCCATCTGTATAAAGATGGAAATATCTGCACTGCGAGTTGTATAATCATGGAAATATCTACACCACTATCTCTATAAGTATGGAAATACCTACAACGCCATCTCTATAAACATGGAAATATCTACACCGCTATCTGTATAAACATGGAAATATCTACACCGCTATCTGTATAAACCTGGAAAGATCTACAAAGCTATCTGTGTAAATATGAAAATATCTACAACGCTGTCTCTCTAAACAGGGAAATGTGTACACCGCTATCTGTATAAACCTGGAAATATCTACACCGATATCTGTATAAACAAGGAAACATCTACACCGCCGTCTGTATAAACATGGAAATACCTACACCGCTATCTGTATAAATATGGAAATATCCACACCGCTATCTCTATAAACATGGAAATACCTACACCGATTTCTCTATATACATGGAAATATCTACACTGCAATCTCTATATATATGGAAATATCTACATCGCCATCTCTATAAACAGGAAAATAGCTACACCGCCATCTTCAAAAACATGGATGTATCTACACCACCATCTGTATAAACATGGAAATATCTACACTGTCTTCTGTATAAACTTCGAAATATCTACACTGACATCTATAGAAGGATGGAAATGTCTACAAAGCGATCTGTAAAAACATGGGAATTTCTACACCGCTACCTGTATAAACATGGAAATCTCTACACCGCTATCTGTATCAACATGGAAATAACTACACCGCAATCTGTATAAACATGGAAATATCTACAATGCTATCTCTGTAAACGTGGAAATATCTACAAAGCTACCTATGTAAACTTGGAAATATCTACACCGCTATCTGTGTAAATTTGGCAATACCTACCCCGCAATCTGTGCAAAGATGGATATACCTACACCGCTATCTCTGTAAACATGGAAATATCTACACCGATATCTGTATAAACATGGAAATATCTACACTGCCATCTGTATAAACATGGAAATGTCTACAGCGCCATCTGTAAAAACATGGAAATATCTACACCGCCATCTGTACACACATGGAAATATCTACACAGCCATCTGTATAAACATGGAAATATCTACACTGCTATCTCTATAAACATGGAAATATCTACACCGCTATGTGTATAAACATGGAAATATCAACACCGCTATCTGTATAAACATGGAAATATCTACAACGCTATCTCTGTAAACATGGAAATATATACACAGCTATCTGTGTAAACTTGGAAATATCTACACAGCTATCTGTGTAAAAATGGAAATATCTACACGGCAATCTGTGCAAAGAGGGAAATATCTACACCGCTATCTCTGAAAACATGGAAATATCTGCACCGCTATCTGTATAAACATGGAAATATCCACACCGCTAACTGTATAAACAAGGAAATAACTGCACCGCCATATGTAGAAACATGGAAATATCTACACCGCCATCTGTATAAACATGGAAATACCTACACCGCTATCTGTAGAAATACGGAAATATCTACACCGCTATATCTGTAAACATGGAAATACCAACACCGCTTTCTCTATAAACATGGAAATATCTACATCGCAATCTCTTTAAACATGGAATTATCTACACCGCCATCACTATAAACATGAAAATATCTACACCGCCATCTTCAGAAACATGGCTGTATCTACACCGCCATCTGTATAAATATGGAAATATCTACACCACTATCTGTATAAACATGGAAAAATCTTCACTGCCATCTGTATAAAGATGGAAATATCTGCACTGCGAGTTGTATAATCATGGAAATATCTACACCGCTATCTCTATAAACATGGAAATACCTACAACGCCATCTATATAAACATGGAAATATCTACTCCGCTATCTGTATAAACATGGAAATATCTACACCGCTATCTGTATAAACCTGGAAAGATCTACACAGCTATCTGTGTGAATATGAAAATATCTACAACGCTGTCTCTCTAAACATGGAAATGTCTACACCGCTATCTGTATAAACATGGAAATATCTACATCGTTATCTCTATAAACATGAAAATATCTACACTGACATATGTATAAACATGGAAATAACTTCACAGTCTTCTGTATAAACATGGAAATACCACACCGCTATCTGTGTTAACATGGAAATATCTGCACTGCTATCTTTATAAACATCGAAATATCTACACCGCTATCTGTATAAACATGGAAATATCTACACGGCTATCTGCATAAATATGGAAATATCTACAACGCTATCTCTATAAACATGGAAATGTCAACACCGCCATCTGTATAAACATGGAAACATCTACACTGCCATCTGTACAAACATGGAGATAACTAAACCGCTATCTCTATAAACATTGAAATATCAACACTGACTTCTGGATATACATGGAAATACCTACACATTCATCTGTGTAAAAATGGAAATATCTACACAGCCATCTCTATAAACATGGAAATACCTACACCGCTATTTCTATAATCATGAAAATAGCCACACCGCAATCTGTATAAACATGGAAATATCTACACTGCCATCTCTATAAACATGGAAATATTTACACTGCCATCTGTATACACATGGAAATATCTACACAGTAATCTGTATAAACATTGAAATATCTCCACCGCTATCTGTCTAAACATGGAAATATCTCCACCACTATCTGTATAAACATGGAAATATCTACACCGCAATCTGTATAAACATGGAAATGTCTACACCGCTGTCTGTATAAACATGGCTATATCTACTCCGCTATCTGTATAAACATGGAAATATTTACATCGCTATCTGTATAAACATGGAAATATCTCCACCGCAATCTGTAGAAACATGGAAGTAGCTAAACCGCTATCTGTATAAACTTGGAAATATCTACAACGCCATCTGTAAAAATATGGAAATATCTACACAGTTATCTGTAGAAACATGGAAATATCTACACCGCTATCTGTATACACATGGAAATATCTCCACCGCGATCTGTATAAACATGGAGATAACTACACCGCAGTCTGTATTAACATGGAAATATCTACACTGCTATCTGTATAAACATGGAAATATCTACGTCGCTATCTGTATAAATATGGACATATCTACACTGCCATCTGAATAAACATGGAAATATCTACACGGCTATCTGTATAAATATGGAAATATCTACAAAGCTACCTCTATAAACATGGAAATATCTACACAGCTATCTGCATAAACATGGATATATCTACACCGCTATCTCTATAAACATGGAAATATCTACACCGCCATCTGTATAATCATGGAAATATGTACACAGTCATCTGTATAATCATGGAAATAATTACACCGCTATCTGTATAAACATGGAAATATCTACATGGCTATCTCTATAAACATGGAAATATCTACACCGCTATCTGCATAAACAAGGAAATATCTACACCGCTATCTGCATAGACATGGAAATATCTAGGTCGTTATCTGTACAAACATGGAAATATCTCCATCGCTATCTCTATGAACATGGAAATATCTCCACCGCTATCTGTATAAACTTGGGAATATCTTTACCGCTATCTTTATAAACATGGAAATATCTACTCCACTATCTGTATAAACATGGATATATCTACACTGCCATCTGTAGAAACATGGTAATAGCCACACCGCTATCTGTATAAGCATGAAAATATCTACACCACCATCTGAATAAACATACAAATATCTAAACTGCTATCTGTATAAATATGGAAATATCTACACCGATATCTCTGTAAACATGGAAATATCTACATCGCTACCTGTATAAACATGGACATATCTACACAGCTATCTCTATAAACATGGAAATATCTACACTGCTACCTGCATAAACTTGGAAATATCTACACCACCATGTCTAGAAACATGGAAATATCTCCACCGCTATCGGTATTAACATGGAAATATCTCCTCCACTCTCTGTATAAACATGGAAATATCTATACCGCTATCTTTATAAACATGCAAATATCTACACCACTATCTGTATAAACATGCAAATATCTACAGCGCTATCTATATAAACTTGGAAATATCTCCACCGCTATCTGTATAAAGATGGAAATATCTACACTGCTATCGTTATAAACAAGTAAATATCTACACCGCAATCTCTATAAACATGGAAATAGCTACAACACTATCTGTGTAAACAAGGAAATATTTACACAGCTGTCTGTGTAAACATGGAAATATGTACACCGCAATCTGTGTGAGGATGGAAATATCTACACCGCAATCTGTGCAAATATGGAAATATCTACACCTCTATCTCTGTAAACAGGGAAATATCTACACCACAATCTGTATAAACATGGAAATATCTACACTGCTATCTGTATACACATGGAAATATCTACACCGCTATCTGTATAAACATGGAAATATCTACACTGCCATCTGTATAAACATGCAAATATCTACAGCGCTATCTGTATAAACATGGAAATATCTCCACCGCTATCTCTATAAACATGGAAATATCTACACTTCTATCTTTATAAACATGGAAATATCTACACCGCAATCTCTATAAAAATGGATATACCTACAACACTATCTGTGTAAACAAGGGAATACCTACACAGCTGTCTGTGTAAACATGGAAATATGTACACCGCAATCCGTGAGAGGATGGAAATCTCTACTCCGCAATCTGTGCATATATGGAATTATCTACACCTCTTTCTCTGTAAGCATGGAAATATCTACACGACAATCTGTATAAACATGGAAATATCTACACCACTATCTGTATAAACATGGAAATATCTACTCCGCTATCAGTATAAATATGGAAATATCTACACCGCTGTCTCTATAAACATGGAAATGTCTACACCGCCTTCTGTATAAACATGAAAATATCTACACTGCCATCTGTATAAACACGGAAATAACTACACCGCTATCTCTACAAACATGGAAATATCTACACTGCCATCTGTATATACATGGAAATAGCTACACAGTCATTTGTATAAGCATGGAAACATCTACACCAATATCTGTATAAACTTGGAAATATCTACACTGCCATCTGTATAAACATGGAAATATCTACACAGCCATCTCTATAAACATGGAAATATCTACAACGCTACCTCCATAAACATTGAAATAGCCACACCGCTATCTGCATAAACATGGAAATATCTACACTGCCATCTGTATACACATGGAAATATCTACAAAGTCATCTGTATAAAGATGGAAATATCTACACCGTTATATGTATAAACATGGAAATATCTACACCGCTATCTGTATAAAGGTGGAAATATCTACACCGCAATTTGTGGAAATATGGTAATATCTACACATCTATCTCTGTAAATATGGAAATATCTACTCCGCTGTCTATATAAACCTGGAAATATCTACTCCGCTGTATGTATAAACATGGAAATATCTACACCATGATCTGTATAAACATGGATATATATACACCGCTATCTGTATAAACATGGAAACATCTACACCGCTATCTGTGTAAACATGGAAATATCTACACCGCTATCTGTATAATTATGGAAATATCTACACCGCTATCTCTATAAACATGGAAATGTCTACACCGCTATCTGTATAAACATGGAAATATCTACATGGCTGTTTCTTTCAATATGGAAATATCTACACTGCCATCTGTATAAACATGGAAATACCTTCACAGTCATCTGTATAAACATAGAAATATCCACACCACTATCTGTATAAACACGGAAATATCTACACTGCCATCTGTATAAACATGGAAATATCTACACAGCCATCTCTATAAACATGGAAATATCTACATCGCTATCTGAATAAACATGGAAATACCTAAACCGCTATCTGTATAAACATGGAAATATCTCCAACGCCATCTGTAAAAATATGGAAATATCTACACAGACATCTGTAGAAACATGGAAATGTCTACATCGCCATCTGTATACACATGGAAATATCTCCACCGCTATCTGTATAAACATGAAAATATCTACACCGCTATCTCTATAAACATGGAAATATCTACACCACTATTAGTATACACATGGAAATATCTACACCGCAATCTGTACAAACATGGAAATATCTACACTGCTATCTGTATACACATGGAAATACCTACACCGCTATCTGTATAAACATGGAAATATCTACACTGCCATCTGTATAAACATGGAAATAGACACACCGCTATCTGTATAAATATGGAAATATCTATACCGCCATCTGAATAAACATGGAAATATCTTCATGGCTATCTGTATAAATATGGAAATCTCTTAACCGCTACCTCTATAAACATGGAAATATCTACACAGCTATCTGTATAAACATGGATATATCTACACCGCTATCTCTATAAACATGGAAATATCTACACCGCCATCTGTGTAAACATGGAAATATGTACACAGTCATCTGTATAAACATGGAAATAACTACACAGCTATCTATATAAACATGGAAATACCTACACCGCTATCCGTATAAACATGGAAATATCTACACCGCTTTCTGTATAAATATGGAAATATCCACACCGCTATCCCTATAAACATGGAAATGTCTACACCGCTATCTGTATAAACATGGAAATATCTACAAGGCTATCTCTATAAACATGGAAATATCAACACCGCTATCTGCCTAAACACGGAAATATCTACACCGCTATCTGCATAGACATGGAAATATCTACATCGTTATCTGTACAAACATGGAAATATCTCCATCACTATCTCTATGAACATGGAAATATCTCCACCGCTGTCTCTATAAACTTGGAAATATCTTCACCGCTATCTTTATAACCATGGAAATGTCTACTCCACTATCTGTATAAACATGGATATATCTACACTGCCATCTGTATAAACATGGTAATAACCACACCGCTATCTGTATAAACATGGAAATATCTACACCACCATCTGAATAAACATACAAAAATCTAAACCGCTATCTCTATAAATATGGAAATATCTGCACCGCTATCTCTATAAACATGGAAATACCTACACCGCTACCTGCATAAACTTGGAAATATCTACACCACCATCTGTAGAAACATGGAAATATCTCCACCGTTATCTATATAAACATGGAAATATCTCCAACACTCTCTGTATAAACATGGAAATATCTACAACGCTATCTGTATAAACATGGAAATATCTACACCGCTATCTCTATAGTCATGGAAATATCTACACCGCTATCTTTATAAACATGTAAATATATACACCGCAATCTGTATAAACATGGAAATATCTACAACACTATCTGTGTAAACATGGAAATATGTACACAGCTGTCTGTTTAAACATGGAAATATGTACACCACAATCTGTGTGAAGATGGAAATATCTACACCGCAACCGTTGCAAATATCGAAATATCTACACCTCTATCTCTGTAAACATGGAAATCTCTACACCACTCTTTGTATAAACATGGAAATATCTACACCGCTATCTGTATAAACATGGAAATATGTACACCACAATCTGATTAAACATGTATATAACTACACAGCTATCTGTATAAACATGGAAATATCTACACCACTATCTGTATATACATGGAAATAACTACTCTGCTATCTGTATAAATATGGAAATATCTACACCACTATCTCTCTACACATGGAAATGTCTACACTGCTCTCTTTAAAAACATGGAAATATCTACATGGCCAACTCCATAAACATGGAACTATCTTCACCGACATCTGTATAAACATGGAAATACCTACACCACTATCTGAATAAACATGGAAATATCTACACCACTGTCATTATAAACATGGAAATACCTACACCACCATCTCTATACACATGGAAATATTTACAACGCTATCTTTATAAACATAGAAATATCAACACCGCCATCTCTGTAAACATGGAAATATCTACACCGCATTCTGAATGAACATGGAAATATCTACACCGCCATCTGTATAAACATGGAAATATCTAAACTGCCATCTGAGGAAAATGGAAATATCTACACCACGATCTGTATAAATATGGAAATATGAACACCGCTACCTGTATAAACATGGAAATATCTACATGGCTCTCTGTATAAACATAGAAACATCTACAACACGATCTCTATAAACAAGGAAATATCTCCACTGCTATCTGTATAAACCTGGAAATATCTTCACCGCCATCTGTATAAACATAGAAATATCTACACAGTCATCTCTATAAAAATGGAAATATCTACACCACCATCTCTATAAACATGAAAATATCTACACCGCCATCTCCATAAACATGGAACAATCTACACCGCTATCTGTATAAACATGGAAATAACAACACAGCTATCTGTATAAACAGGGAAATACCTAAACCACTATCTCTATTAACATGGAAATATCTATAATGCTATCTGTGTAAACATGGAAATGTCTACAGAGCTATCTGTGTAAACATGGAAATATGTACAACGCTATCTGAATAAACATGGAAATATCCACACCACAATCTGTTCAAAGATGGAAATATCTACACCGCTATCAGTGTAAACATGGTAATATCTACACCGCTATCTGTATAAACATGGAAATATCTACACCGATATCTGTATAAACATGGAAATATCTACACCGCCATCTCTATAAACATGGAAATATCTACACCGCGATCTGTATAAACAGAAATATCTACAAAGCTATCTGTATAAATATGGAAATATCTGCACCACTATCTCAATAAACATGGAAATACTTACACCGCTATCTGTATAAACATGGAAATATCTACATCACTATCTCTATAAACAAGGAAATACCTACACCACCATCTGTATAAACATGGAAATATCTACACAGTCATCTCTATAAACATGGAAATATCGACACCACCATCTGCTTAAACATGGAAATATCTACACTGACGTCTGTATGCACATGGAAATATCTACACAGCCATCTGCATTGACATGGAAATATTCTCACCGCCATCTCCATAAACACGGAAATACCTACGCCGCTATCTCTATAAACATGGAAATATCTACACCGCTATCTCTATAAACATGGAAATATCTACACCGCCATCTCTATAAACGTGAAAATATCTACACGGCCATCTCCATAAACATGAAACTATCTACACCGCCATCTGTATAAACATGGAAATAACTTCTACGCTATCTGAATAAACATGGAAATACCTACACCACTATCTCTATAAACATGGAAATACCTACACCACTATCTCTATAAACATGGAAATAACTACACCGCTATCTCTATAAACATAGAAATATCTACACCGCCATCTCTGTAAACATGGAAATATCTACACCACCTTCTGAATGAACATGGAAATATCTACACCGCTGTCTGTATAAAGGTGGAAATTTCTACACCGCCATCTGTATAAACATGGAAATATCTAAACTGCCATCTGAGGAAAATGGAAATATCTACACAACGATCTGTATAAACATGGATATATGTACACTGCTACCTGTATAAACATGGAGATATCTACACAACTCTCTTTATAAACATAGAAATATCTACACCACGATCTGTATAAACAACGAAATATCTCCACCTTTATCTGTATAAACATGGAAATATCTACACCACCATCTCTGTAAACATGAAAATATTTACATGGCCATCTCCATAAACATGGAAAAATCTACACCGCTATCTGTATAAACATGGAAATAACAACACAGCTATCTGCATAAACATGGCAATATCTAAACCGATATTTGTATAAACATGGAAATATCTACACCGCCATCAGTATAAACATGGAAATATCTAAACCGCTATCTGTATAAACATGCAAATATATACAGCGCTATCTATATAAACATGGAAATATCTCCAAAGCTATCTGCATGAACATGGAAATATCTACACCGCTATCTTTATAAACATGGAAATATCTACACTGCAATCTCTATAAACATGGAAATATCTACAACACTATCTGTGTAAACATGGAAATATCTTCACAGCTGTCTGTGTAAACATGGAAATATGTACACCGCAATCTGTGTGAATATGGAAATATCGACACCACAATCTGTATAAACATGGATACATCTACACTGCTATCTGTATAAACATGGAAATATCTACTCCACTATCTGTGTAAATATGGAAATATCTACAACGCTATCTCTATAAACATGGAAATGTCAACACCGCTATCTGTATAAACATGGAAATATCTACATGGCTATCCCTAAAAACATGGAAATATCTTCACCGCCTTCTGTATAAACATGGAAATATCTACACTGCCATCCGTATAAACATGGAAATAACTAAACCGCTAACTCTATAAACATTGAAATATCTACACCGCTATCTGTATAAACGTGGAAATATGTACACCGCAATCTCTGCAAATAGGGAAATATCTACACCTCTATCGCTGTAAATATGGAAATATCTACACCGCTATCTGTATAAACATGGAAATATCTACACCGCAATCAGCATAAACATGGATATATCTACACCGCTATCTGTATAAACATGGAAATATCTACAAAGTTATCTGTATAAACATGGAAATATCTACACTGTTATCTGTATAAACATGGAAATATCTACACCTCTATTAGTATAAACGTGGAAATAAGTACACCGCAATCTGTGCAAATATGGAAATATCTACACCTCTATCTCTGTAAATATAGAAATATCTACACCGCCGTCTGTATAAACATGGAAATATGTACACCGTTATCTGTAAACATGGAAATATTTACACCACGATCTGTATAAAGATGGATATATCTACACCGCTATCTGTATAAACATGGAAACATCTACACCGTTATCTGTATAAACATGGAAATATCTACACCGCTATCTATATAAATATGGAAATATCTACACCGCTATCTCTATAATCATGGAAATGTCTACACCGCTGTCTGTATAAACATGGAAATAGCTTCATGTCTATCTCTCTAAACATGGAAATATCTACACCGCCATATGTATAAACATGGAAATAACTACACAATCAACTGTATAAACATAGAAATATCTACCCCACTATCTGTATAAACATGGAAATATCTACACTGCAATCTGTATAAACATGGAAATATCTACACAGCCATCTCTATAAACATGGATATATCTACATCGCTATCTGTATAAACATGGAAATATCCGCACCGCTATCTGTGTAACATGGAAATATTTACTCCGCCATCTGTAAAAAACACGGAAATATCTACACATTCATCAGTATAAACATGGAAATATCCACACCCCCATCTTTATAAACGTGGAAATATCTGCACCGCAATCACTATAAACATGGACATATCTTCAACACTATCTGTGTACACATGGAAATATCTACACAGCTGTCTGTGTAAACATGGAAATATGTACACCGCAATCTGTGTGAGGATGGAAATATCTACACCGCAATCTGTGCAAATATGGAAATATCTACACCTATATCTCAGTAAACATGGAAATATCTACACCACTATCTGTATAAACATGGAAATAGCTACACCGCTATCTGCATAAACATGGAAATATCCAAAACACAATATGTATAAACATGGAAATATCTACACCGCAATCTGTATAAACATGGAAATATCTAAACCCCTATCTGTATAAACATGGAAATATCTGCGCCACTAACTGTATAAATATGGAAATATCTTCAACGCTATCTCTATAAATATGGAAATGACTTCACTGCTATCTGTATAAACATGGAAATATCTACATGGCTATCTCTAAAAACATGGAAATATCTACACCGCCTTTTGCATAAAGATGGAAATACCTACACTGATATCTGTATAAACATGGAAATACCTACACTTCTATCTTATAAACATGGAAATGTCTACACCACTATCAGTATAAACTTGGAAATATCTACTTGGCTATTTCTATAAATATGGAAATATCTAAACCACCTTCTGTATAAACATGGAAATAAGTACACAGTCATCTGTATAAACATAGAAATATCCAAACCACTATCTGTATAAACACGGAAATATCTACACTGCCATCTGTATAAACATGGAAATATATACACAGACATCTCTATAAACATGGAAATATCTTCATCGCTATCTGTATAAACATGGAAATAGCTAAACCGCTATCTGTATAAACATGGAAATATATACACCGCTATCTGCATAAACATGCACATATCTACAGCACTATCTGTATAAACATAGAAATATCTCCACCGCTATCTGTATATACATGGAAATATCTACACCGCAATCCCTATAAACCTGGAAATATATACACCGCCATCTGTATAAACATGGAAACATGTACACAGTCATCTGTATAAACATGGAAATAACTACACCGCTGTCTGTATAAACATGGAAATATAAACACCGCTGTCCGTATAAACATGGAAATATCTACACCGCTATCTGTATAAATATGGAAATATCCACACCGCTATCCCTATAAACATGGAAATGTCTACACCACTATCTGTATAAACATGGAAATATCTACATGGCTATCTCTATAAACATGGATATATCAACACCGCTATCTGCATAAAGTCGGAAATATCTACACCGCTATCTGCATAAACATGGAAATAACTACATCGTTATCTATACAAACATGGAAATATCTCCACCGCTATCTCAATAAACTTGGAAATATCTGCACTTCTATCTTTATAAACATGGAAATATCTACTGCACTATCTGTATAAACATGGATATATCTACACTGCCGTCTGAATAAACATACAAATATCTACACCGCTATCTTTATAAATATGGAAATATCTTCACCGCTATCTCTGTAAACATGGAAATATCTACACCGCTACCTGTATAAACATGGACATGTCAACACCGCTTTCTCTATAAACATGGAAATATCCACAGCGCTACCTGCATAAACTTCGAAATATCTACACCACCATCTCTAGAAACATGGAAATATCTCCACCGCTATCTGTATAAACATGGAAATATCTCGACCACTCTCTGTATAAACATGCAAATATCTACACCGCTATCTGTATAAACATGGAAATATCTACACCGCAATCTGTATAAAGATGGTAATATCTTCACTGCAATCTGTATACACGTGCAAATATCTACAGCGCTATGTGTATAAACATGAAAATATCTCCACCGCTATCTGTATAAACATGGAAATATCTACACCGCTATCTTTATAAACATGGAAATACCTACACCGCAATCTCTATAAACATGGAAATATCCACAACACAATCTGTGAAAACATGGAAATATCTACACAGCTCTCTGTGTAAACATGGAAATATGTACACCGCAATCTGTGTGAGAATGGAAATATCTACACCGCAATCTGGGCAAATATGGAAATATATACACCTCTATCTCTGTAAACATGGAAATATCTACACCACTATCTGTATAAACATGGAAATATCTACACCGCTATCTGTATAAACATGGAAATATCCACACCAAAATCTGTATAAACATGGAAATATCTATACCACAATCTGTATAAACATGGAAATATCTACACCACTATCTGTATAAACATGGAAATATCTACTCCGCTATCTGTATAAATATGGAAATATCTACACCGCTATCTCTATAAACATGGAAATGTCTACACCGCCTTCTGTATAAACATGAAAATATCTACACTGCCATCTGTATAAACACGGAAATAACTACACCGCTATCTCTATAAACATGGAAATATCTACACTGCCATCTGTATATACATGGAAATAGCTACACAGTCATCTGTATAAACATGGAAACATCTACACCACGATCTGTATAAACGTGGAAATATCTACACTGCCATCTGTATAAACATGGAAATATCTACAAAGCCATCTCTATAAACATGGAAATATCTACAACGCTACCTCTATAAACATGGAAATAGCCACCCCGCTATCTGCATAAACATGGAAATATCTACTCTGCCATCTGTATACACATGGAAATATCTACACAGTCATCTGTATAAAGATGGAAATATCTACACCGTTATCTGTATAAACATGGAAATATCTACACCGCTATGTGTATAAAGTTGGAAATATCTACACTGCAATCTGTGGAAATATGGAAATATCTACACATCTATCTCTGTAAATATGAAAATATCTACTCCGCTATCAATATAAACATGAAAATATCTACACCGCTGTCTGTATAAACATGGAAATATCTACACCATGATCTGTATAAACATGGATATATCTACACCGCTATCTGTATAAACTTGGAAACATCTACACCGCTATCTGTATAAACATGGAAATATCTACACCGCTATCTGTATAAATATTCAAATATCTACACCACCGTCTCTATAAACATGGAAATGTCTACACCGCTATCTCTATAAACATGGAAATATCTACAAAGCTATTTCTATAAATATGGAAATATCTACACCGCCATCTGTATAAAGATGGAAATAACTTCACAGTCATCTGCATAAACATAGAAATATCCACACCACTATCTGTATAAACACGGAAATATTTACACTGCCATCTGTATAAACATGGAAATATCTACACAGCCATCTCTATAAACATTGAAATATCTCCACCGCTCTCTGTATAAACATGGAAATAGCTAAACCGCTATCTGTATAAACATAGAAATATCTACACCGCCATCTGTAAAAATATGGAAATATCCACACAGTCATCTGTAGAAACATGGAAATATCTACACCGCCATCTGTATACACATGGAAATATCTCCACCGCTATCTGTATAAACATGGAAATATCTACACCGCTATCTGTATAAACATGGAAATATCTACACCGCTATTTGTATAGTCATGGAAATATCTACACTGCAATCTCTACAAACATGGAAATATGTACACTGCTATCTGTATACACATGGAAATATGTACACAGTCATCTGTATAAACATGGAAATAACTACACCGCTATCTGTATAAACATGGAAAAACCTACACCGCTATCCTTATAAACATGGAAATATCTACACCGCTATCTGTATAAATGTGGAAATATCCAAACCGCTATCCCTATAAACATGGAAATGTCTACACCGCTATCTGTATAAACATGGAAATATCTACAAGGCTATCTCTATAAACATGGAAATATCAACACCGCTATCTGCATAAACACGGAAATATCTACACCGCTGTCTGAATAGACATGGAAATATCTACAGAGTTATCTGTACAAACATGGAAATATCTCCATCGCTATCTCTATGAACATGGAAATATCTCCACCTCTATCTCTATAAACTTGGAAATATCTTCATAAACTTGGAAATATCTCCATAAACATGGAACTATCAACACCGCCATCTCTGTAAACATGGAAATATCTATACCGCCTTCTGAATGAACATGGAAATATCTACACCGCCATCTGTATAAACATGGAAATATCTAAACTGCCATCTGAGGAAATTGGAAATATCTACGCCACCATCTCTATAAACATGAAAATATCTACACCGCCATCTCCATAAACATGGAACAATCTACACCGCTATCTGTATAAACATGGAAATAACAACACAGCTATCTGTATAAACATGGAAATACCTAAACCACTATCTCTATAAACATGGAAATATCTATAATGCTATCTGTGTAAACATGGAAATGTCTACAGAGCTAGCTGTGTAAACATGGAAATATCTACAACGCTATCTGAATAAACATGGAAATATCCACACCGCAATCTGTTCAAAGATGGAAATATCTACACCGCTATCTGTGTAAACATGGTAATATCTACACCGCTATCTGTATAAGCATGGAAATATCTACACCGATATCTGTATAAACATGGAAATATCTACACCGCCATCTCTATAAACATGGAAATATCTACACCGCTATCTGTATAAACATAGAGATATCTACAAAGCTATCTGTATAAATATGGAAATATCGGCACCGCTATCTCTATGAACATGGAAATACCTACACCGCTATCTGTATAAACATGGAAATAACTACACCACTATCTCTATAAACATGGAAATACCTACACCACCATCTATATAAACATGGAAATAACTACACAGTCATCTCTATAAACATGGAAGTATCGACACCACCATCTGCTTAAACATGTAAATATCTACACTGCCATCTGTATGCACTTGGAAAAATATACACAGCCATCTGCATTGACATGGAAATATCCTCACCGCCATCTCTATAAACACGGAAATACCTACACCGCTATCTCTATAAACATGGAAATATCTACACGGCCATCTCTATATACGTGGAAATATCTACACCGCCATCTCTATAAACCTGAAAATATCTGCACCGTGATCTGCATAAACATGGAAATATCTACACCAACATCTGTATAAACACGGAAGTATCTACACCGCTATCTGTAAAAATATGGAATTATCTACACTGCCATCTCTATAAAGATGGAAATAACAACCCCGCGAGCTGTATAAACATGGAAATATCTACAATGCTAGTTGTATAAACATAGAAATATCAACGCCACTATCTGTATAAACATGGAAATATCTACACCACTATCTGTATAAACATGGATATATCTACACCGTTATCTGTATAAACATGGAAATATCTACAATGCTATCTTTATAAATATGGAAATATCTCCACCGATATCTGTATAAACATGGATATACCTACACTGCCATCTGTATAAGCATGGAAATATCTACACCGCTATCTCTATAAACATGGAAATATCTACACCGCCATCTCTATAATCGTCAAAATATCTACACGGCCATCTCCATAAACATGAAACTATCTACACCGCCATCTGTATAAACATGGAAATAACTTCTACGCTATCTGAATAAACACGGAAATATCTACACCACTATCTATATAAACATGGAAATACCTACACCACTATCTCTATACACGTGGAAATACCTACACCGCTATCTGTATAAACATAGAAATATCTACACCGCCATCTCTGTAAACATGGAAATATCTACCCCGCCTTCTGAATGAACATGTAGATATCTACACCGCTGTCTCTATAAACATGGAAATTTCTCCGCCGCCATCTGTTTAAACATGGAAATATCTAAAATGCCATCTGAGGAAAATGGAAATATCTACACAACGATCTGTATAAACATGGATATATGTACCCTTCTACCTGTATAAACATGGAAATATCTACACGGCTCTCTTTATAAACATAGAAATATCTACACCACGATCTGTATAAACAAAGAAGTATCTCCACCTTCATCTGTTTAAACATGGAAATATCTACTCCGCCATCTGTATATACATGGAAATATCTACACAGTCATCTGTATAAACATGGAAATATCTACACCACCATCTCTGTAAACATGAAAATATTTACATCGCAATCTCCATAAACATAGAACAATCTACAACTCTATATGTATGAACATGGAAATAACAACACAGCTATCTGTCTAAACATGGAAATATCTAAACCGATATCTGTATAAACATGGAAATATCTACACCGCCATCTGTAAACATGGAAGTATCTAAACCGGTATCTGTATAACATGCAAATATCTACAGCGCTATCTATATAAACATGGAAATATCTCCACCGCTATCTGAATAAACATGGAAATATCTACACCGCTATCTTTATAAACATGGAAATATCTGCACTGCAACCTCTATAAACATGGAAATATCTACAACAATATCTGTGTAAACATGGAAATAGCTTAACAGCTGTCTGTGTAAACATGGAAATATGTACACCGCAATCTGTGTGAATATGGAAATATCTAAACCTCTGCCTCTGTAAACATGGAAATATCTACACCACTATCTGTATAAACATAGAAATATCTACACCGCTATCTGTATAAACATGGAAATATCCACACAACAATCTGTATAAACATGGATATATCTACACCGCTATCTGTATAAACATGTTAATATCTACACTGCTATCTGTAAAAACATGGAAATATCTACTCCGCTATCTGTATAAATATGGAAATATCTACACCGCTATCTCTATAAACATGGAAATGTCAACACCGCTATCTGTATAAACATGGAAATATACACATGGCTATCCCTAAAAACATGGAAATATCTTCACCGCCTTCTGTATAAACATGGAAATATCTGCACTGCCATCCGTATAAACATGGAAACAACTAAACCACTAACTCTATAAACATTGAAATATCTACACCGCTATTTCTATAAACGTGGAAATATGTACACCGCAATCTGTGCAAATATGGAAATATCTACCCCTCTATCTCTGTAAATATGGAAATATCTACACCGCTGTCTGTATAAACATGGAAATATCTACACCGCAATCAGCATAAACATGGATATATCTAAACCGCTATCTGTATAAACATGGAAATATCTACGACGCTATCTGTATAAACACGGAAATATCTACACCGCTATCTGTGTAAACGTGGAAATATGTACACCGCAATCTGTGCAAATATGGAAATATATACACCTCTATCTCTGTAAATATGGAAATATCTACACCGCTATATGTATAAACCTGGAAATATCTACACTGCTATCTGTATAAACATGGAAATATCGACACTGCCATCTGTATAAACATGGAAATAGCCACACCGCTATCTGTATAAATATGGAAATATCTACACCGCTATCTCTGTAAAAATGGAAATATCTACACCGCTACCTGTATACACATGGACATATCTACACAGCTATCTCTATAAACATGGAAATATCTACACCGCTACCTGCATAAACTTGGAAATATCTACACCACCATCTCTAGAAACATGGAAATATCTCCACCGCTATCTGTATAAACATGGAAATATCTCCTCCACTCTCTGTATAAACATGGAAATATCTACACCGCTACCTGCATAAACTTGGAAATATCTACACCACCATCTCTAGAAACATGGAAATATCTCCACCGCTATCTGTATAAACATGGAAATATCTCCTCCACTCTCTGTATAAACATGGAAATATCTACAACGCTGTCTGTATAAACATGGAAATATCTACACCGCTATCTGTGTAAACATGGAAATATCTACACCGCTATCTTTATAAACATGTAAATATCTACACCGTAATCTGTATAAACATGGAAATATCTACAACACTATCTTTATAAACATGGAAATATCTACACCGATATCTGTATAAACATGGAAATATGTACACCGCCATCTCTATAAACATGGAAATAACTACACCGCGATCTGTATAAACATAGAAATATCTACAAAGCTATCTGTATAAATATGGAAATACCTGCACCGCTATCTCTATAAACATGGAAATACCCACACTGCTATCTGTACAAACATGGAAGTATCTACACCACTATCTCTGTAAACATGGAAATACCTACATCACCATCCGTATAAACATGGAAATATCTACACAGTAATCTCTATAAACATGGAAATATCGACACCACCATCTGCTTAAACATGGAAATATCTACACTGCCATCTGTATGCACATGGAAATATCTACACAGCCATCTGCATTGACATGGAAATATCCTCACCGCCATCTCTATAAACACGGAAATACCTACACCTCTATCTCTATAAACATGGTAATATCTACAACGCCATCTCTATATATGTGGAAATACCTACACCGCCATCTCTATAAACCTGAAAATATCTGCACCGTGATCTCCATAAACATGGAAATATCTACACCACAATCTGTATAAACATGGAAGTATCTACACCGCTATCTGTAAAAACATGGAATTATCTACACTGCCATCTCTATAAAGATGGAAATAACAACACCGCGAGCTGTATAAACATGGAAATATCTACAATGCAAGTTGTATAAACATGGAAATACCAACAACACTATCTGTATAAACAAGGAAATACCTCCACCGCTATCTGTATAAACATGGAAATATCTCCTCCACTCTCTGTATAAACATGGAAATATCTACAACGCTGTCTGTATAAACATGGAAATACCTACACCGCCATCTCTATACACATAGAAATATCTACACCGCTATCTCTATAAACATAGAAATATCTACACCGCCATCTCTATAAACATGGAAATATCTACACCGCGATCTGTATAAAAATGGAAAAATCTACACCGCTGTCTCTATAAACATGGAAATGTCTACACCGCCTTCTGTATAAACATGAAAATATCTACACTGCCATCTGCATAAACACGGAAATAACTACACCGCTATCTCTATAAACATGGAAATATCTACACTGCCATCTGTATATACATGGAAATATCTACACCGCTATCTGTATAAACATGGAAATATCAACACTGCCATCTTTATAAACATGGAAATATCCACACTGCCATCTGTATAAACATGGAAATATCTACACAGCTATCTGTAGAACGTGGAAATATCTACACAGCTATCTGTATAAACGTGGAAATATCTAAACCGCTATCTGTATAAATATGGAAATATCTTCAACGCTATCTTTATAAACGTGGAAATATCTACATCGCTATCTGTATAAATGTGGAAATACCTTCACCGCTATCCCTATAAACCTGGAAATATCTACACCGCTATCTCTATCAACATGGAAATAACTACACCGCTATCTGCATAAACATGGAAATAGCTACAATGCTATCTCTGTAAACATGGAAATATCTACACAGCTACCTGTGTAAACTTGGAAATATCTACACCGCTATCTGTGTAAAGTTGGCAATACCTACAACGCAATCTGTGCAAAGATGGAAATATCTACTCCGCTATCTCTGTAAACAAGGAAATATCTACTCCGCTACCTGTATAAACATGGAAATATCTACATTGACATCTGTCTAAACATGGAAATATCAACAGCGCCATCTGTATGAACATGGAAATATCTACAGCGCTATCTCTGTAAACATTGAAATATCTACACAGCCATCTTTAAAAATATGGAATTATCTACCCAGTCATCTGTATAAACATGGATATATCTACAACACCATCTCTATAAACATGGAAATATCTACAATGCGATCTGTATTCACATGGAAATATTTACACAGCCATCTGTGTAAACATGGAAATATCTACACCGCTATCTCCATAAACATGGAAATACCTACACCGCTCTCTCTATAAACATGGAAATATGCACACCGCCATCTGTATAAACATGGAAATTCTTACAAAGTTATCTGTATAAACTTGGAAATATCTACACAGCCCTCTGTATAAACATGTAAATATCTACACTGCTGTCTCTATAAACATGAAAACATCTACACCGCTATCTCTATAAACATGAAAATATCTGCACTGCCATCTCCATAAACATGGAACTATCCACTCCGCCATCTGTATAAACATGGAAACACCTACACCGCCATCTGTGTGAATAAGGAAATATCTACAATGCCATCTGTATAAAGATATAAATATCTGCACCGCGAGCTGTATTAACCTGGAAATATCTACATCACTATCAGTACAAACGTGGAAATATCAACACCGCTATCGGTATAAACATGGAAATATCTACAACGCCATCTACATAAACATGGAAATATCTACACCGCTATGTCTATAAACATGGAAATATCTTCACCGCTATCTCTATAAACATGGAAATATCTACACTGCCATCTGCATATCCATGGAAATATCTGCAATGCCATCTTTAAAAAGATGGAAATATCTACACGGCAATCTCTGTACAGATGGAAATATCAACACCACCAACTGTACAAACATTGAAATATCTACACCGCTATCTGTATAAACATAGAAATATCTACACTGCAGTCTGTTTAAACATGGAAATATCTACACCACGAAATGTATAAACCTGGAAATATTTACACCGCTATCTGTATAAACTTGGATATATCTACACTGCTATCTCCATAAATATGGAAATATCTACACCGCCATCTGTGTAAACATGGAAATAACTACACACTCATGTGTAGGAACATGGAAATATCTATACCACCGTTTGTATAAAGATGGAAATATCTACAATGTTATCTGTATAAACATGGAAATATGTACACAGCCCTCTGTATAAATTTGGAAATATCTGCATAGGCATCTGTTTAAACATGGAAATATCTGCACCGCTATCTGTATAAACATGGAAATACCTACACCACAGTCTCTATAAACATGGAAATACCTACACCGCTGTCTCTATAAACATGGAAATATGTACACCGCTATGTTTATAAACATGGAAATATCTCCACTGCTGTCTGTATAAACATGGAAATATCTCCAACATTATCTGTATAAACATGGAAATATCTGCAGTGCCATCTCTATAAACATTGAAATATCTACACTGCCATCTGTAAAAACATGGAAATATCTACACAGTCATCTGAATAAACATGGAAATATCTACACCACCATCTGTATACACATGGAAATACCTTCAATACCATCTGTATACACATGGAAATATCTACACAGACATCTGTTTAAATATGGAAATATCTACACTGCCATCTGTAGAAAGATGGAAATATCTACACTGCTATCTCTGTAAATATGGAAATATCTACACTGCCATCTCCATAAAGATGGAAGTATCTACTCCGCCACGTGTACAAACACGGAAATATCTACACCACCATCTGTGTAAACATGGAAATATCTACACTGCTATCTGTATAAAGATGGAAATATCTACAGTGCCATCTCTATAAATGTGGAAATATCTACACCGCTATCTCTATAAACATGGAAATATCTACAACGTCATCTGCATAAACATGGATATATCTACACCGCTATCTCTATAAACGTGGAAATATATACACACCCATCTCTATAAACATGGGAAAATCTACACCGCCATCTACATAAACAAGGAAATACCTTCACCGCCATCTATATAAACGTGGAAATATCTACACCGCCATCTGTATAAACATGGAAATATCTACACCGCTATCTAGATAAACATGGAAATATCTACAACGTTATCTCTATAAACATGGAAATATCTACACCATGATATGTATAAACATGGAAATATGTACAGCGCTCTCTGTATAAAGATGGAAATAACTACACCGCTATCTGTATAAATATGGAAATATTTACACCGCTGTCTCTATAAACATGGAAATATCTACACCGCTATCTCTATAAACATGGAAATATCTACACCGCCATCAGTATTAACATGGAAATATCTACACAGTCATCTGTAGAAAGATGGAAATATCTACACCGCGATCTGTATAAACCTGGAAATAACTACACCGCAATATTTATAAACATGGAAATATCTACACCGCCATCTGCATATCCATGGAAATATCCACGCCGCCATATGTATAAACATGGAAATATCTACGCGGCCATCTCTGTATAGATGGTAATATCAACACCGCCATCTGTACAAACATGGAAATATCTGCACGGCTATCTATATAAACATTGAAATATCTACACCGCGGTCTGTATAAACATGTTAATATCTACACCGCTATCTGTATAAACATGTAAATATCTACAGCACGATCTGTATAAATATGGAAATATGTACACCGCTATCTGTATAAACATGGAAATACCTACACAGCCTTCTGTGTAAACATGGAAATATCTACTGTGCTAACTCTATAAACATAGAAATACCTACAACGCTATCTCTATAAACATGGAAATATCAACAACGCAATCTCCATAAACATGGAATTATCTACACGGCCATCTCTTTAAACATGAAAATATCCACCCCGCCGTCTCCAGAAACATGGAACTATCTACACCGCCATGGGTATAAATATGGCAATATCCACACGACTATCTGTATAAACATGGAAATATCTACAGAGCTATCTGTGTAAACTTGGAAATATCTACACCGCTCTCTGTGTAAAGATGGAAATACCTACACCGCAATCTTTGCAAAGATGGAAATATCTACACCGATATCTCTGTAAACATGGAAATATCTACACCGCTATCTGTATAAACATGGAAATATCTACACCGCTTTCTGTATAAACATGGAAATACCAACACCGTTATCTGTATAAACATGGAAATATTTACACCGCTATCTGTATGAACATGGAAATACCTTCACCACTATCTCTGTAAACATGGAAATACCTACACCGCGATCTCTATACACATGGAAATATCTACACGGCTTTATCTGTAAGCATAGAAATATCTACACCTCCATCTCTATAAACAAGGAAATGTCTACAACGCCATTCTCATGAACATGGAAATATCAACACCGCTATCTGTATGAACATAGAAATATGTACACCGCCATTTGTATAAACATGGAAATATCTACACTGCCACCTGTGGAAAGATGGAAATATCTACACCACGATCTGTATAAACATCGAAATATCTACACCGCTACCTGTATAACTATGGAAATATCTACACCGTTATCTGTATAAACATGGAAATATCTACACCACGATCTGTATAAACAAGGAAATATCTCCACCACTGTCTGTATAAACATGGAAATGTGAACACTGCCATCTGTAAAAACATGGAATTATCTATACCGCTGTCTGTATAAACATGGAAATAACTACTCCGCTATCTCTATAAACATGGATATATCTACAAAACTATTAGTGTAAACATGGAAATATCTACACAGCTATCTGTGTAAACTTGGAAATATCTACATCGACATCTGTGTAAAGATGGAAATAGCTACACCACAATCTGTGCAAAGATGGAAATATCTACACCGCTATCTCTGTAAACATGGAAATATCTACACCGCTATCTCTTTAAACATGGAAATGTCAACACCGCTATCTGTATAAACATGTAAATATCTACACCGGCATCCCTATAAACATGAAAATATCTACACCGACATCTGTATAAACATGGAAATACCTGCACAGTCATCTGTATAAACATGGAAATATCTATATCGCCATCTGTATAAACATGGAAATATCTACACTGCCATCTGTATAAACATGGAAATAACTACACCGCTATCTCTATACAGATGGAAATAATCACGCAGCTATCTTTATAAACATGGAAATATCTACCCCGCCATCTCTATAAACCTGGAAATATCTACACTGACATATTCATAAACATGGAAATATCTACACCGCCATCTCCATAAACATGGAACTATCTACACCACCGTCTGTGTAAAATGGAAATATCTAAACTGCTCTCTTTATAAACATGGACATACCAACACTGCTATGTGTGTCAACATGGAAATATTTATACCGCTATCTGTATAAACATGGAAATATCTACACCACTATCTCTATAAACATGGAAATACCTGCACTGTCATCTCAATAAACATGGTGTTATCTACACCAATATCTGTATAAACAAGAAATACCTACACCGCCATGTCTATAAACATGGAAATATCTACACCACTATCTCTTCAAACATATAAATATCTACACCGCCATTTCTATAAACATGGAAATATCTACACTGCCATCTGCATAAACATGGAAATATCTACACCGCCTTCTGTATAAACATGGAAATATCTATGCCGCCATCTGTATAAACATAGAAATATCTACACTGCCATCTGTGGAAAGTTGGAAATGTCTACACCACGATCTGTATAAAAATGGAAATATCTACACTGCTATCTGTATAAACATGGAAATATCTACAAAGATAACTGTGTAAACATGCAAATAGCTACACGGAGATCTGTATAAATATGGAAATATCTACACCGCTATCTCTATAAACATGAAAATGTCTAAACCACTATCTGTATAAACATGGAAATATCTACAAGGCTAACTCTATAAACATGGAAATACCTAAACCGCCTTCTGTATAAACATGGAAAGAACAACACAGTCATCTGTATAAACAAGGAAATATCTACAGAGCCATCTGTGAAAACATGGAAATACCTACACCGCCATCAGTATAAACATGGTATTATCTCCACCGCTATCTGTATAAACATGGAATTATCTCCACTGCTATCTGTATAAACATGGAAATATCTACACCACGATCTGTATAAACATGGAAATATCTCCACCGCTTTCTGTATAAACATGGAAACATGTACACCGCTATCTGTATAAACATGGAAATATCTACACCGCTATCTGTATAAACATGCAAATATCTACAACGCTATCTGTTAAACATGGAAATATCTTCTCCGCTATCTTTGTAAAGTAGGAAATATCTACACCGCAATGTGTGCAAAGATTTAAATATCTACACCGCTATCTGTGTAAACATGGTAATATCCACACCACTCTCTGTATATACATGGAAATATCTACACTGCTATCTGCATAAACATGGAAATATCTACACTGCCATCTGTAAAAACGTGGAAATATCTACACGACCATCTGAATAAACATGGACATATCTACACCGCTAACACTATATACATGGAAATATCAACATCGGTATCTCTATAAGCATGGATATATCTACACCGCTATCTGTAAAAACAAGGAAATAACTCCACCGCTATCTGTATAAACATTGAAACATCTACACAGCTATATCTATAAACATGGAATTATCTACACCGCTATCTGTTTAAACATGGAAATGTCTACAACGCTATCTGTGTAAACATGGAAATATCTACACCGCTATCTGTGTAAAGATGGAAATATCTGCTCCACAATCTGTGCAAAGATGTAAATATATACAATGCTATCTCTATAAACATGGAAATATCTTCACCGCTAACTGTATAAACATGGAAATACCTACACCGCTATCTCTATAATCATGGAAATATCTACACCGCCATCTGTAGAAACACGGAAATATCTACACAGTCATCTGTATATACATGGAAATATCTACCACACCATCTCTATAGACATGGAAATATCTACACGACCATGTGTATACACGTGGAATTATCTACACAGCCATCATTATAAACTTGGAAACATCTGCACCGCTATCTGTATACACATGGAAATACCTACACCCCTATCTCTATAAACATGGAAATAACTACACCGCTATCTGTATAAAAATGGAAATATCTACACCACTAACTTTATAAACATGGAAATATTTACACCGCTATCTGCATAAACATGGAAATATCAACAAAAATATCTGTATAAACATGGAAATATCTACATGGCTATCTCTATGAACATGGAAATATCTACATCGCCATCTGTATACCCATGGAAGTATCTACACAGCCATCTGTATAAACATGGAAATATCTACACCACTATCTGTATAAACTTGGAAATATCTACACCTCCATCTGTATAAATATGGAAATATCTCCACCGCTATCTGTATAAACATGGAAATAGCCCCACCGCTATCTGTATAAACATGGAAATATCTACACCGCTATCTCTATAAACATGGAAATATCTACACCGCTATCAGTATAAACATGGAAATATCTACACCGCTATACGTATAAACGTGGAAATGTCTAAACCGCTATCTGTATAATTGTGGAAATATCTACACCGCTATCTATATAAACATGGAAAAATCTACACCTCCATCTGTATAAACATGGAAATATCTACACTTCCATCTGTATACACATGGAAATATCTACACAGCCATCTGTATAAACTTGGAAATATCTACATCGCTATCTCTGTAAACATGGAAATACCTACACCGCAATCTGTATAAACATGAAACATCTACAACGCTATCTGTATAAACATGGAAATAACTACACTGCTATCTGTACAAACATGCAAATATCTACAACGCTATCTGTGTAAACATGGAAATACCTACAGCGCTATCTGTGTAAACATGGAAATATCTACAACGCTATCTGTGTAAACATGGAAAGATCTACACCGCTGTCTGTATAAACAAGGAAATATCGACATCGCTGTCCGTATAAACATGGAAATATCTCCACCGCTATCTTTATAAGCATGGAAATATCTACACCACTATCTTTATAAACATGGAAATATTTACACCGCTATCTGCATAAACATGGAAATAACAACAATATCTGTATAAACATGGAAATATCTACATGGCTATCTATATGAACATGGAAATATCTAAACCGCCATCTGAATAAACATGGAAATACCTACACGGTCGTCTGTATAAACATGGAAATATCTACACCACTATCTGTATAAACATGGAAGTACCTACATGGCTATCTCTATAAACATGGAAATATCTACACGGCCATCTGTATAAACATGGAAATATCTACAGATTCATCTATGTAAACATGGAAATATCTACACCAATATCTGAATAAACACAGAAATATCTACACTGCCATCTGTATAAACATGGAAATATCTACACAGTCATCTCTATAAACGTGGAAGTATATACACCGCTATCTGTATAAACATGGAAATATCTCCACCGCTCTCTGTTTAAACATGGAAATAACTTCTCCGCTATCTGTGTAAACATGGAAATATCTACACCTCCATCTGTACAAACATGGAAATATCTACACTCCCATCTGTATACACATGGAAATATCTACACAGCCATCTGTATACCCATGGAAATATCTACACAGCCATCTGTAGAAACATGGAAATATCTACACCGCCATCTGTATAAACATGGAAATATCTCCACCGGTATCTGAATAAACATGGAAATATCCCCACCGCAATCTGAATAAACATGGAAATATCTAAACCACTATCTGTATAAACATGGAAATATCTGCGCCACTAACTGTATAAATATGGAAATATCTTCAACGCTATCTCTATAAATATGGAAATGACTTCACTGCTATCTGTATAAACATGGAAATATCTACATGGCTATCTCTAAAAACGTGGAAATATCTACACCGCCTTTTGCATAAAGATGGAAATACCTACACTGATATCTGTATAAACATGGAAATACCTACACTTCTATCTTATAAACATGGAAATGTCTACACCACTATCAGTATAAACTTGGAAATATCTACTTGGCTATTTCTATAAAAATGGAAATATCTAAACCACCTTCTGTATAAACATGGAAATAAGTACACAGTCATCTGTATAAACATAGAAATATCCAAACCACTATCTGTATAAACACGGAAATATCTACACTGCCATCTGTATAAACATGGAAATATATACACAGACATCTCTATAAACATGGAAATATCTTCATCGCTATCTGTATAAACATGGAAATAGCTAAACCGCTATCTGTATAAACATGGAAATATATACACCGCTATCTGCATAAACATGCACATATCTACAGCGCTATCTGTATAAACATAGAAATATCTCCACCGCTATCTGTATATACATGGAAATATCTCCACCGCAATCCCTATAAACCTGGAAATATATACACCGCCATCTGTATAAACATGGAAACATGTACACAGTCATCTGTGTAAACATGGAAATAACTACACCGCTGTCTGTATAAACATGGAAATATAAACACCGCTGTCCGTATAAACATGGAAATATCTACACCGCTATCTGTATAAATATGGAAATATCCACACCGCTATCCCTATAAACAGGGAAATGTCTACACCACTATCTGTATAAACATGGAAATATCTACATGGCTATCTCTATAAACATGGATATATCAACACCGCTATCTCCATAAAGTCGGAAATATCTACACCGCTATCTGCATAAACATGGAAATAACTACATCGTTATCTGTACAAACATGGAAATATCTCCACCGCTATCTCAATAAACTTGGAAATATCTTCACTTCTATCTTTATAAACATGGAAATATCTACTGCACTATCTGTATAAACATGGATATATCTACACTGCCATCTGAATAAACATACAAATATCTACACCGCTATCTTTATAAATATGGAAATATCTTCACCGCTATCTCTGTAAACATGGAAATATCTACACCGCTACCTGTATAAACATGGACATGTCAACACCGCTTTCTCTATAAACATGGAAATATCTACAGCGCTACCTGCATAAACTTCGAAATATCTACACCACCATCTCTAGAAACATGGAAATATCTCCACCGCTATCTGTATAAACATGGAAATATCTCGACCACTCTCTGTATAAACATGCAAATATCTACACCGCTATCTGTATAAACTTGGAAATATCTACACCGCAATCTGCATAAACATGGTAATATCTTCACTGCAATCTGTATACACGTGCAAATATCTACAGCGCTATGTGTATAAACATGAAAATATCTCCACCGCTATCTGTATAAACATGGAAATATCTACACCGCTATCTTTATAAACATGGAAATACCTACACCGCAATCTCTATAAACATGGAAATATCCACAACACAATCTGTGAAAACATGGAAATATCTACACAGCTCTCTGTGTAAACATGGAAATATGTACACCGCAATCTGTGTGAGAATGGAAATATCTACACCGCAATCTGGGCAAATATGGAAATATATACACCTCTATCTCTGTAAACATGGAAATATCTACACCACTATCTGTATAAACATGGAAATATCTACACCGCTATCTGTATAAACATGGAAATATCCACACCAAAATCTGAATAAACATGGAAATATCTATACCACAATCTGTATAAACATGGAAATATCTACACCACTATCTGTATAAACATGGAAATATCTACTCCGCTATCTGTATAAATATGGAAATATCTACACCGCTATCTCTATAAACATGGAAATGTCTACACCGCCTTCTGTATAAACATGAAAATATCTACACTGCCATCTGTATAAACACGGAAATAACTACACCGCTATCTCTATAAACATGGAAATATCTACACTGCCATCTGTATATACATGGAAATAGCTACACAGTCATCTGTATAAACATGGAAACATCTACACCACTATCTGTATAAACGTGGAAATATCTACACTGCCATCTGTATAAACATGGAAATATCTACAAAGCCATCGCTATAAACATGGAAATATCTACAACGCTACCTCTATAAACATGGAAATAGCCACACCGCTATCTGCATAAACATGGAAATATCTACTCTGCCATCTGTATACACATGGAAATATCTACACAGTCATCTGTATAAAGATGGAAATATCTACACCGTTATCTGTATAAACATGGAAATATCTACACCGCTATGTGTATAAAGTTGGAAATATCTACACTGCAATCTGTGGAAATATGGAAATATCTACACATCTATCTCTGTAAATATGAAAATATCTACTCCGCTATCAATATAAACATGGAAATATCTACACCGCTGTCTGTATAAACATGGAAATATCTACACCATGATCTGTATAAACATGGATATATCTACACCGCTATCTGTATAAACTTGGAAACATCTACACCGCTATCTGTATAAACATGGAAATATCTACACCGCTATCTGTATAAATATTCAAATATCTACACCACCGTCTCTATAAACATGGAAATGTCTACACCGCTATCTCTATAAACATGGAAATATCTACAAAGCTATTTCTATAAATATGGAAATATCTACACCGCCATCTGTATAAAGATGGAAATAACTTCACAGTCATCTGCATAAACATAGAAATATCCACACCACTATCTGTATAAACACGGAAATATTTACACTGCCATCTGTATAAACATGGAAATATCTACACAGCCATCTCTATAAACATTGAAATATCTCCACCGCTCTCTGTATAAACATGGAAATAGCTAAACCGCTATCTGTATAAACATAGAAATATCTACACCGCCATCTGTAAAAATATGGAAATATCCACACAGTCATCTGTAGAAACATGGAAATATCTACACCGCCATCTGTATACACATGGAAATATCTCCACCGCTATCTGTATAAACATGGAAATATCTACACCGCTATCTGTATAAACATGGAAATATCTACACCGCTATTTGTATAGTCATGGAAATATCTACACTGCAATCTCTACAAACATGGAAATATGTACACTGCTATCTGTATACACATGGAAATATGTACACAGTCATCTGTATAAACATGGAAATAACTACACCGCTATCTGTATAAACATGGAAAAACCTACACCGCTATCCTTATAAACATGGAAATATCTACACCGCTATCTGTATAAATGTGGAAATATACAAACCGCTATCCCTATAAACATGGAAATGTCTACACCGCTATCTGTATAAACATGGAAATATCTACAAGGCTATCTCTATAAACATGGAAATATCAACACCGCTATCTGCATAAACACGGAAATATCTACACCGCTGTCTGAATAGACATGGAAATATCTACAGAGTTATCTGTACAAACATGGAAATATCTCCATCGCTATCTCTATGAACATGGAAATATCTCCACCTCTATCTCTATAAACTTGGAAATATCTTCATAAACTTGGAAATATCTCCATAAACATGGAACTATCAACACCGCCATCTCTGTAAACATGGAAATATCTATACCGCCTTCTGAATGAACATGGAAATATCTACACCGCCATCTGTATAAACATGGAAATATCTAAACTGCCATCTGAGGAAATTGGAAATATCTACACCACCATCTCTATAAACATGAAAATATCTACACCGCCATCTCCATAAACATGGAACAATCTACACCGCTATCTGTATAAACATGGAAATAACAACACAGCTATCTGTATAAACATGGAAATACCTAAACCACTATCTCTATAAACATGGAAATATCTATAATGCTATCTGTGTAAACATGGAAATGTCTACAGAGCTAGCTGTGTAAACATGGAAATATCTACAACGCTATCTGAATAAACATGGAAATATCCACACCGCAATCTGTTCAAAGATGGAAATATCTACACCGCTATCTGTGTAAACATGGTAATATCTACACCGCTATCTGTATAAACATGGAAATATCTACACCGATATCTGTATAAACATGGAAATATCTACACCGCCATCTCTATAAACATGGAAATATCTACACCGCTATCTGTATAAACATAGAGATATCTACAAAGCTATCTGTATAAATATGGAAATATCTGCACCGCTATCTCTATGAACATGGAAATACCTACACCGCTATCTGTATAAACATGGAAATAACTACACCACTATCTCTATAAACATGGAAATACCTACACCACCATCTATATAAACATGGAAATATCTACACAGTCATCTCTATAAACATGGAAGTATCGACACCACCATCTGCTTAAACATGTAAATATCTACACTGCCATCTGTATGCACTTGGAAAAATATACACAGCCATCTGCATTGACATGGAAATATCCTCACCGCCATCTCTATAAACACGGAAATACCTACACCGCTATCTCTATAAACATGGAAATATCTACACGGCCATCTCTATATACGTGGAAATATCTACACCGCCATCTCTATAAACCTGAAAATATCTGCACCGTGATCTGCATAAACATGGAAATATCTACACCAACATCTGTATAAACACGGAAGTATCTACACCGCTATCTGTAAAAATATGGAATTATCTACACTGCCATCTCTATAAAGATGGAAATAACAACCCCGCGAGCTGTATAAACATGGAAATATCTACAATGCTAGTTGTATAAACATAGAAATATCAACGCCACTATCTGTATAAACATGGAAATATCTACACCACTATCTGTATAAACATGGATATATCTACACCGTTATCTGTATAAACATGGAAATATCTACAATGCTATCTTTATAAATATGGAAATATCTCCACCGATATCTGTATAAACATGGATATACCTACACTGCCATCTGTATAAGCATGGAAATATCTACACCGCTATCTCTATAAACATGGAAATATCTACACCGCCATCTCTATAATCGTCAAAATATCTACACGGCCATCTCCATAAACATGAAACTATCTACACCGCCATCTGTATAAACATGGAAATAACTTCTACGCTATCTGAATAAACACGGAAATATCTACACCACTATCTATATAAACATGGAAATACCTACACCACTATCTCTATACACGTGGAAATACCTACACCGCTATCTGTATAAACATAGAAATATCTACACCGCCATCTCTGTAAACATGGAAATATCTACACCGCCTTCTGAATGAACATGTAGATATCTACACCGCTGTCTCTATAAACATGGAAATTTCTCTGCCGCCATCTGTTTAAACATGGAAATATCTAAAATGCCATCTGAGGAAAATGGAAATATCTACACAACGATCTGTATAAACATGGATATATGTACCCTTCTACCTGTATAAACATGGAAATATCTACACGGCTCTCTTTATAAACATAGAAATATCTACACCACGATCTGTATAAACAAAGAAGTATCTCCACCTTCATCTGTTTAAACATGGAAATATCTACTCCGCCATCTGTATATACATGGAAATATCTACACAGTCATCTGTATAAACATGGAAATATCTACACCACCATCTCTGTAAACATGAAAATATTTACATCGCAATCTCCATAAACATAGAACAATCTACAACGCTATATGTATGAATATGGAAATAACAACACAGCTATCTGTCTAAACATGGAAATATCTAAACCGATATCTGTATAAACATGGAAATATCTACACCGCCATCTGTAAACATGGAAGTATCTAAACCGGTATCTGTATAAACATGCAAATATCTACAGCGCTATCTATATAAACATGGAAATATCTCCACCGCTATCTGAATAAACATGGAAATATCTACACCGCTATCTTTATAAACATGGAAATATCTGCACTGCAATCTCTATAAACATGGAAATATCTACAACAATATCTGTGTAAACATGGAAATAGCTTAACAGCTGTCTGTGTAAACATGGAAATATGTACACCGCAATCTGTGTGAATATGGAAATATCTAAACCTCTGCCTCTGTAAACATGGAAATATCTACACCACTATCTGTATAAACATAGAAATATCTACACCGCTATCTGTATAAACATGGAAATATCCACACAACAATCTGTATAAACATGGATATATCTACACCGCTATCTGTATAAACATGTTAATATCTACACTGCTATCTGTAAAAACATGGAAATATCTACTCCGCTATCTGTATAAATATGGAAATATCTACACCGCTATCTCTATAAACATGGAAATGTCAACACCGCTATCTGTATAAACATGGAAATATACACATGGCTATCCCTAAAAACATGGAAATATCTTCACCGCCTTCTGTATAAACATGGAAATATCTGCACTGCCATCCGTATAAACATGGAAACAACTAAACCACTAACTCTATAAACATTGAAATATCTACACCGCTATCTCTATAAACGTGGAAATGTGTACACCGCAATCTCTGCAAATATGGAAATATCTACCCCTCTATCTCTGTAAATATGGAAATATCTACACCGCTGTCTGTATAAACATGGAAATATCTACACCGCAATCAGCATAAACATGGATATATCTACACCGCTATCTGTATAAACATGGAAATATCTACGACGCTATCTGTATAAACACGGAAATATCTACACCGCTATCTGTGTAAACGTGGAAATATGTACACCGCAATCTGTGCAAATATGGAAATATATACACCTCTATCTCTGTAAATATGGAAATATCTACACCGCTATATGTATAAACCTGGAAATATCTACACTGCTATCTGTATAAACATGGAAATATCGACACTGCCATCTGTATAAACATGGAAATAGCCACACCGCTATCTGTATAAATATGGAAATATCTACACCGCTATCTCTGTAAAAATGGAAATATCTACACCGCTACCTGTATACACATGGACATATCTACACAGCTATCTCTATAAACATGGAAATATCTACACCGCTACCTGCATAAACTTGGAAATATCTACACCACCATCTCTAGAAACATGGAAATATCTCCACCGCTATCTGTATAAACATGGAAATATCTCCTCCACTCTCTGTATAAACATGGAAATATCTACACCGCTACCTGCATAAACTTGGAAATATCTACACCACCATCTCTAGAAACATGGAAATATCTCCACCGCTATCTGTATAAACATGGAAATATCTCCTCCACTCTCTGTATAAACATGGAAATATCTACAACGCTGTCTGTATAAACATGGAAATATCTACACCGCTATCTGTGTAAACATGGAAATATCTACACCGCTATCTTTATAAACATGTAAATATCTACACCGTAATCTGTATAAACATGGAAATATCTACAACACTATCTTTATAAACATGGAAATATCTACACCGATATCTGTATAAACATGGAAATATGTACACCGCCATCTCTATAAACATGGAAATATCTACACCGCGATCTGTATAAACATAGAAATATCTACAAAGCTATCTGTATAAATATGGAAATACCTGCACCGCTATCTCTATAAACATGGAAATACCCACACTGCTATCTGTACAAACATGGAAGTATCTACACCACTATCTCTGTAAACATGGAAATACCTACATCACCATCCGTATAAACATGGAAATATCTACACAGTAATCTCTATAAACATGGAAATATCGACACCACCTTCTGCTTAAACATGGAACTATCTACACTGCCATCTGTATGCACATGGAAATATCTACACAGCCATCTGCATTGACATGGAAATATCCTCACCGCCATCTCTATAAACACGGAAATACCTACACCTCTATCTCTATAAACATGGTAATATCTACAACGCCATCTCTATATATGTGGAAATACCTACACCGCCATCTCTATAAACCTGAAAATATCTGCACCGTGATCTCCATAAACATGGAAATATCTACACCACAATCTGTATAAACATGGAAGTATCTACACCGCTATCTGTAAAAACATGGAATTATCTACACTGCCATCTCTATAAAGATGGAAATAACAACACCGCGAGCTGTATAAACATGGAAATATCTACAATGCAAGTTGTATAAACATGGAAATACCAACAACACTATCTGTATAAACAAGGAAATACCTCCACCGCTATCTGTATAAACATGGAAATATCTCCTCCACTCTCTGTATAAACATGGAAATATCTACAACGCTGTCTGTATAAACATGGAAATACCTACACCGCCATCTCTATACACATAGAAATATCTACACCGCTATCTCTATAAACATAGAAATATCTACACCGCCATCTCTATAAACATGGAAATATCTACACCGCGATCTGTATAAAAATGGAAAAATCTACACCGCTGTCTCTATAAACATGGAAATGTCTACACCGCCTTCTGTATAAACATGAAAATATCTACACTGCCATCTGCATAAACACGGAAATAACTACACCGCTATCTCTATAAACATGGAAATATCTACACTGCCATCTGTATATACATGGAAATATCTACACCGCTATCTGTATAAACATGGAAATATCAACACTGCCATCTTTATAAACATGGAAATATCCACACTGCCATCTGTATAAACATGGAAATATCTACACAGCTATCTGTAGAACGTGGAAATATCTACACAGCTATCTGTATAAACGTGGAAATATCTAAACCGCTATCTGTATAAATATGGAAATATCTTCAACGCTATCTTTATAAACGTGGAAATATCTACATCGCTATCTGTATAAATGTGGAAATACCTTCACCGCTATCCCTATAAACCTGGAAATATCTACACCGCTATCTCTATCAACATGGAAATAACTACACCGCTATCTGCATAAACATGGAAATAGCTACAATGCTATCTCTGTAAACATGGAAATATCTACACAGCTACCTGTGTAAACTTGGAAATATCTACACCGCTATCTGTGTAAAGTTGGCAATACCTACAACGCAATCTGTGCAAAGATGGAAATATCTACTCCGCTATCTCTGTAAACAAGGAAATATCTACTCCGCTACCTGTATAAACATGGAAATATCTACATTGACATCTGTCTAAACATGGAAATATCAACAGCGCCATCTGTATGAACATGGAAATATCTACAGCGCTATCTCTGTAAACATTGAAATATCTACACAGCCATCTTTAAAAATATGGAATTATCTACCCAGTCATCTGTATAAACATGGATATATCTACAACACCATCTCTATAAACATGGAAATATCTACAATGCGATCTGTATTCACATGGAAATATTTACACAGCCATCTGTGTAAACATGGAAATATCTACACCGCTATCTCCATAAACATGGAAATACCTACACCGCTCTCTCTATAAACATGGAAATATGCACACCGCCATCTGTATAAACATGGAAATTCTTACAAAGTTATCTGTATAAACTTGGAAATATCTACACAGCCCTCTGTATAAACATGTAAATATCTACACTGCTGTCTCTATAAACATGAAAACATCTACACCGCTATCTCTATAAACATGAAAATATCTGCACTGCCATCTCCATAAACATGGAACTATCCACTCCGCCATCTGTATAAACATGGAAACACCTACACCGCCATCTGTGTGAATAAGGAAATATCTACAATGCCATCAGTATAAAGATATAAATATCTGCACCGCGAGCTGTATTAACCTGGAAATATCTACATCGCTATCAGTACAAACGTGGAAATATCAACACCGCTATCGGTATAAACATGGAAATATCTACAACGCCATCTACATAAACATGGAAATATCTACACCGCTATGTCTATAAACATGGAAATATCTTCACCGCTATCTCTATAAACATGGAAATATCTACACTGCCATCTGCATATCCATGGAAATATCTGCAATGCCATCTTTAAAAAGATGGAAATATCTACACGGCAATCTCTGTACAGATGGAAATATCAACACCACCAACTGTACAAACATTGAAATATCTACACCGCTATCTGTATAAACATAGAAATATCTACACTGCAGTCTGTTTAAACATGGAAATATCTACACCACGATCTGTATAAACCTGGAAATATTTACACCGCTATCTGTATAAACTTGGATATATCTACACTGCTATCTCCATAAATATGGAAATATCTACACCGCCATCTGTGTAAACATGGAAATAACTACACACTCATGTGTAGGAACATGGAAATATCTATACCACCGTTTGTATAAAGATGGAAATATCTACAACGTTATCTGTATAAACATGGAAATATGTACACAGCCCTCTGTATAAATTTGGAAATATCTGCATAGGCATCTGTTTAAACATGGAAATATCTGCACCGCTATCTGTATAAACATGGAAATACCTACACCACAGTCTCTATAAACATGGAAATACCTACACCGCTGTCTCTATAAACATGGAAATATGTACACCGCTATGTTTATAAACATGGAAATATCTCCACTGCTGTCTGTATAAACATGGAAATATCTCCAACATTATCTGTATAAACATGGAAATATCTGCAGCGCCATCTCTATAAACATTGAAATATCTACACTGCCATCTGTAAAAACATGGAAATATCTACACAGTCATCTGAATAAACATGGAAATATCTACACCACCATCTGTATACACATGGAAATACCTTCAATACCATCTGTATACACATGGAAATATCTACACAGACATCTGTTTAAATATGGAAATATCTACACTGCCATCTGTAGAAAGATGGAAATATCTACACTGCTATCTCTGTAAATATGGAAATATCTACACTGCCATCTCCATAAAGATGGAAGTATCTACTCCGCCACGTGTACAAACACGGAAATATCTACACCACCATCTGTGTAAACATGGAAATATCTACACTGCTATCTGTATAAAGATGGAAATATCTACAGTGCCATCTCTATAAATGTGGAAATATCTACACCGCTATCTCTATAAACATGGAAATATCTACAACGTCATCTGCATAAACATGGATATATCTACACCGCTATCTCTATAAACGTGGAAATATATACACACCCATCTCTATAAACATGGGAAAATCTACACCGCCATCTACATAAACAAGGAAATACCTTCACCGCCATCTATATAAACGTGGAAATATCTACACCGCCATCTGTATAAACATGGAAATATCTACACCGCTATCTAGATAAACATGGAAATATCTACAACGTTATCTCTATAAACATGGAAATATCTACACCATGATATGTATAAACATGGAAATATGTACAGCGCTCTCTGTATAAAGATGGAAATAACTACACCGCTATCTGTATAAATATGGAAATATTTACACCGCTGTCTCTATAAACATGGAAATATCTACACCGCTATCTCTATAAACATGGAAATATCTACACCGCCATCAGTATTAACATGGAAATATCTACACAGTCATCTGTAGAAAGATGGAAATATCTACACCGCGATCTGTATAAACCTGGAAATAACTACACCGCAATATTTATAAACATGGAAATATCTACACCGCCATCTGCATATCCATGGAAATATCCACGCCGCCATATGTATAAACATGGAAATATCTACGCGGCCATCTCTGTATAGATGGTAATATCAACACCGCCATCTGTACAAACATGGAAATATCTGCACGGCTATCTATATAAACATTGAAATATCTACACCGCGGTCTGTATAAACATGTTAATATCTACACCGCTATCTGTATAAACATGTAAATATCTACAGCACGATCTGTATAAATATGGAAATATGTACACCGCTATCTGTATAAACATGGAAATACCTACACAGCCTTCTGTGTAAACATGGAAATATCTACTGTGCTAACTCTATAAACATAGAAATACCCACAACGCTATCTCTATAAACATGGAAATATCAACAACGCAATCTCCATAAACATGGAATTATCTACACGGCCATCTCTTTAAACATGAAAATATCCACCCCGCCGTCTCCAGAAACATGGAACTATCTACACCGCCATGGGTATAAATATGGCAATATCCACACGACTATCTGTATAAACATGGAAATATCTACAGAGCTATCTGTGTAAACTTGGAAATATCTACACCGCTCTCTGTGTAAAGATGGAAATACCTACACCGCAATCTTTGCAAAGATGGAAATATCTACACCGATATCTCTGTAAACATGGAAATATCTACACCGCTATCTGTATAAACATGGAAATATCTACACCGCTTTCTGTATAAACATGGAAATACCAACACCGTTATCTGTATAAACATGGAAATATTTACACCGCTATCTGTATGAACATGGAAATACCTTCACCACTATCTCTGTAAACATGGAAATACCTACACCGCGATCTCTATACACATGGAAATATCTACACGGCTTTATCTGTAAGCATAGAAATATCTACACCTCCATCTCTATAAACAAGGAAATGTCTACAACGCCATTCTCATGAACATGGAAATATCAACACCGCTATCTGTATGAACATAGAAATATGTACACCGCCATTTGTATAAACATGGAAATATCTACACTGCCACCTGTGGAAAGATGGAAATATCTACACCACGATCTGTATAAACATCGAAATATCTACACCGCTACCTGTATAACTATGGAAATATCTACACCGTTATCTGTATAAACATGGAAATATCTACACCACGATCTGTATAAACAAGGAAATATCTCCACCACTGTCTGTATAAACATGGAAATGTGAACACTGCCATCTGTAAAAACATGGAATTATCTATACCGCTGTCTGTATAAACATGGAAATAACTACTCCGCTATCTCTATAAACATGGATATATCTACAAAACTATTAGTGTAAACATGGAAATATCTACACAGCTATCTGTGTAAACTTGGAAATATCTACATCGACATCTGTGTAAAGATGGAAATAGCTACACCACAATCTGTGCAAAGATGGAAATATCTACACCGCTATCTCTGTAAACATGGAAATATCTACACCGCTATCTCTTTAAACATGGAAATGTCAACACCGCTATCTGTATAAACATGTAAATATCTACACCGGCATCCCTATAAACATGAAAATATCTACACCGACATCTGTATAAACATGGAAATACCTGCACAGTCATCTGTATAAACATGGAAATATCTATATCGCCATCTGTATAAACATGGAAATATCTACACTGCCATCTGTATAAACATGGAAATAACTACACCGCTATCTCTATACAGATGGAAATAATCACGCAGCTATCTTTATAAACATGGAAATATCTACCCCGCCATCTCTATAAACCTGGAAATATCTACACTGACATATTCATAAACATGGAAATATCTACACCGCCATCTCCATAAACATGGAACTATCTACACCACCGTCTGTGTAAAATGGAAATATCTAAACCGCTCTCTTTATAAACATGGACATACCAACACTGCTATCTGTGTCAACATGGAAATATTTATACCGCTATCTGTATAAACATGGAAATATCTACACCACTATCTCTATAAACATGGAAATACCTGCACTGCCATCTCAATAAACATGGTGTTATCTACACCAATATCTGTATAAACAAAGAAATACCTACACCGCCATGTCTATAAACATGGAAATATCTACACCACTATCTCTTCAAACATATAAATATCTACACCGCCATTTCTATAAACATGGAAATATCTACACTGCCATCTGCATAAACATGGAAATATCTACACCGCCTTCTGTATAAACATGGAAATATCTATGCCGCCATCTGTATAAACATAGAAATATCTACACTGCCATCTGTGGAAAGTTGGAAATGTCTACACCACGATCTGTATAAAAATGGAAATATCTACACTGCTATCTGTATAAACATGGAAATATCTACAAAGATAACTGTGTAAACATGCAAATAGCTACACGGAGATCTGTATAAATATGGAAATATCTACACCGCTATCTCTATAAACATGAAAATGTCTAAACCACTATCTGTATAAACATGGAAATATCTACAAGGCTAACTCTATAAATATGGAAATACCTAAACCGCCTTCTGTATAAACATGGAAAGAACAACACAGTCATCTGTATAAACAAGGAAACATCTACAGAGCCATCTGTGAAAACATGGAAATACCTACACCGCCATCAGTATAAACATGGTATTATCTCCACCGCTATCTGTATAAACATGGAATTATCTCCACTGCTATCTGTATAAACATGGAAATATCTACACCACGATCTGTATAAACATGGAAATATCTCCACCGCTTTCTGTATAAACATAGAAACATGTACACCGCTATCTGTATAAACATGGAAATATCTACACCGCTATCTGTATAAACATGCAAATATCTACAACGCTATCTGTTAAACATGGAAATATCTTCTCCGCTATCTTTGTAAAGTAGGAAATATCTACACCGCAATGTGTGCAAAGATTTAAATATCTACACCGCTATCTGTGTAAACATGGTAATATCCACACCACTCTCTGTATAAACATGGAAATATCTACACTGCTATCTGCATAAACATGGAAATATCTACACTGCCATCTGTAAAAACGTGGAAATATCTACACCACCATCTGAATAAACATGGACATATCTACACCGCTAACACTATATACATGGAAATATCTACATCGGTATCTCTATAAGCATGGATATATCTACACCGCTATCTGTAAAAACAAGGAAATAACTCCACCGCTATCTGTATAAACATTGAAACATCTACACAGCTATATCTATAAACATGGAATTATCTACACCGCTATCTGTTTAAACATGGAAATGTCTACAACGCTATCTGTGTAAACATGGAAATATCTACACCGCTATCTGTGTAAAGATGGAAATATCTGCTCCACAATCTGTGCAAAGATGTAAATATATACAATGCTATCTCTATAAACATGGAAATATCTTCACCGCTAACTGTATAAACATGGAAATACCTACACCGCTATCTCTATAATCATGGAAATATCTACACCGCCATCTGTAGAAACACGGAAATATCTACACAGTCATCTGTATATACATGGAAATATCTACCACACCATCTCTATAGACATGGAAATATCTACACGACCATGTGTATACACGTGGAATTATCTACACAGCCATCATTATAAACTTGGAAACATCTGCACCGCTATCTGTATACACATGGAAATACCTACACCCCTATCTCTATAAACATGGAAATAACTACACCGCTATCTGTATAAAAATGGAAATATCTACACCACTAACTTTATAAACATGGAAATATTTACACCGCTATCTGCATAAACATGGAAATATCAACAAAAATATCTGTATAAACATGGAAATATCTACATGGCTATCTCTATGAACATGGAAATATCTACATCGCCATCTGTATACCCATGGAAGTATCTACACAGCCATCCGTATAAACATGGAAATATCTACACCACTATCTGTATAAACCTGGAAATATCTACACCGCCATCTGTATAAATATGGAAATATCTCCACCGCTATCTGTATAAACATGGAAATAGTCCCACCGCTATCTGTATAAACATGGAAATATCTACACCGCTATCTCTATAAACATGGAAATATCTACACCGCTATCAGTATAAACATGGAAATATCTACACCGCTATACGTATAAACGTGGAAATGTCTAAACCGCTATCTGTATAATTGTGGAAATATCTACACCGCTATCTATATAAACATGGAAAAATCTACACCTCCATCTGTATAAACATGGAAATATCTACACTTCCATCTGTATACACATGGAAATATCTACACAGCCATCTGTATAAACTTGGAAATATCTACATCGCTATCTCTGTAAACATGGAAATACCTACACCGCAATCTGTATAAACATGAAACGTCTACACCGCTATCTGTATAAACATGGAAATAACTACACTGCTATCTGTACAAACATGCAAATATCTACAACGCTATCTGTGTAAACATGGAAATACCTACAGCGCTATCTGTGTAAACATGGAAATATCTACAACGCTATCTGTGTAAACATGGAAAGATCTACACCGCTGTCTGTATAAACAAGGAAATATCGACATCGCTGTCCGTATAAACATGGAAATATCTCCACCGCTATCTTTATAAGCATGGAAATATCTACACCACTATCTTTATAAACATGGAAATATTTACACCGCTATCTACATAAACATGGAAATAACAACAATATCTGTATAAACATGGAAATATCTACATGGCTATCTATATGAACATGGAAATATCTAAACCGCCATCTGAATAAACATGGAAATACCTACACGGTCGTCTGTATAAACATGGAAATATCTACACCACTATCTGTATAAACATGGAAGTACCTACATGGCTATCTCTATAAACATGGAAATATCTACATGGCCATCTGTATAAACATGGAAATATCTACAGATTCATCTATGTAAACATGGAAATATCTACACCAATATCTGAATAAACACAGAAATATCTACACTGCCATCTGTATAAACATGGAAATATCTACACAGTCAACTCTATAAACGTGGAAGTATATACACCGCTATCTGTATAAACATGGAAATATCTCCACCGCTCTCTGTTTAAACATGGAAATAACTTCTCCGCTATCTGTGTAAACATGGAAATATCTACACTCCCATCTGTATACACATGGAAATATCTACACAGCCATCTGTATACCCATGGAAATATCTACACAGCCATCTGTAGAAACATGGAAATATCTACACCGCAATCTGTATAAACATGGAAATATCTCCACCGGTATCTGAATAAACATGGAAATATCCCCACCGCTATCTGTATAAACATGGAAATATCTACACCGCTATCTCTATAAACATGGAAATACCTACACCGCTATCTCTATAAACATGGAAATATCTACACCGCTATCTGTATAAACATGGAAATATCTACACAGCTATCTGTACAAACATGGAAATATCTACAACACTATCTGTATAAACTTGGAAATACCTACACCGCTATCTCAATAAACATGCGAATATCTACAATGCCATCTGCATAAAAATGAAAATATCTAAACCGTCATCTGTATAAACATGGAAATATCTACACAATTATGCGTATAAACATGGAAACAACTTCACTGACATCTGTATGAACTTGGAAATATCTACACAGACATTTCTATAAACATGGAAATATCTACACTGCTATCTGTATACATATGGAAATATCTAGACCGCCATCAGTAAAACCATGGAAGTATATACACAGATATCTGTATAAACAAGGAAATATCTACACCACCATCTTTATAAACATGTAAATATCTACACCGCTATCTCTATAAACATGGAAATAGCTACACCGCAATCAGTATCAACATGGAAATATCTACGCCGCTATCTGTATAAACTTGGATATATCTACACCACTCTCTGTATAAACATAGAAATATCTACACCGCCATCTGTATAAACATGGAAATATCTCCACTGCTATCTCTTTAAACATGGAAATATCGACTCCGCTATCTGTGTAAACATGGAAATATCTACACCTCCATCTGTATAAACATGGAAATATCTACACTCCCATCTGTATACACATGGAAATACCTTCACAGCCATCTGTATACCCATGGAAATATCTACACAGCCATCTGTAGAAACATGGAAATATCTACACCGCTATCTGTATAAACATGGAAATAGGTACAGCGCAATCTCTATAAACTTGGAGATATCTACACCGCTATCTGTATAAACATGGAAATATCTACACCACTATCTGTATACACCTGGAAATATCTACACCGCCATCTGTATAAACATGGAAATATCTCCACCGCTATCTGTATAAACATGGAAATACTCCACCGCTATCTGTATAAACATGGAAATAACTACACCGCTATCTCTATAAACATGGAAATATCTACACAGCTATCTCTATAAACATGGAAATATGTACACCGCTATCTGTATAAACGTGGAAATATCTACACCGCTATCTGTATAATCGTGGAAATATCTACACAGCCATGTGTAAATAAATGGAAATATCTATACCGCTATCTCTATAAACATGGAAAGAGCAACACCGCAATCTGTATCAACATGGAAATATCTACACCGCTATCTGTATAATCATGGATGTATCTACACCACTCTCTGTATAAACATGGATATATCTACACCAGAATCTGTATAAACATGGAAATATCTCCACTGCTATCTGTTTAAACATGGAAATATCGACTCCGCTATCTGTGTAAACATGGAAATACCTTCACCTCCATTTGTATAAACATGGAATTATCTACACTCCCATCTGTATACACATGGAAATATCTACACTGCCATCTGTATACCCATGGAAATATCTACACAGCCATCTGTAGAAACATGGAAATAATCACACCGCTATCTGTATAAACATGGAAATAGCTACACCGCAATCTGTATAAACATGGAAATATCTACACCGTTATCTGTATAAACCTGGAAATATCTACAACGCCATCTGTATAAACATGGAAATATCTCCACCGCTATCTGTATAAACATGGAAATATCCCCACCGCTATCTGTATAAACATGGAAATAACTACACCGCTATCTCTATAAACCTGGAAATATCTACACAGCTATCTCTATGAACATGGAAATATCTACACCGCTATCTGTATAAACGTGGAAATATCTACACCGCTATCTGTATAATGGTGGAAATGTCTACACCGCTATCTATATAAACATGGAAATATCTACACCTCCATCTGTATAAACATGGAAATATCTACACCTCCATCTGTATACACATGGAAATATCTACACAGCCATCTGTATAAACTTGGAAATATCTACACCGCTATCTCTGTAAACATGGAAATACCTACACTGCAATCTGTATAAACATGGAAACATCTACACCGCTATCTGTATAAACATGGAAATATCTACACTGCTATCTGTACAAACATGCAAATATCTACAACGCTATCTGTGTAAACATGGAAATACCTACAAAGCTATCTGTGTAAACATGGAAATATCTACAACGCTATCTGTGTAAACATGGAAAGATCTACACCGCTGTCTGTATAAACAAGGAAATATCTACATCACTGTCTGTATAAACATGGAAATATCTCCACCGTTATCTTTATAAGCATGGAAATATCTACACCACTATCTTTATAAACATGGAAATATTTACACCGCTATCTGCATAAACATGGAAATAACAACAATATCTGTATAAACATGGAAATATCTACATGGCTATGTATATGAACATGGAAATATCTAAACCGCCATCTGAATAAACATGGAAATACCTACACGGTCATCTGTATAAACATGGAAATATCTACACCACTGTCTGTATAAACACGGAAGTACCTACATGGCTATCTCTATAAACATGCATATATCTACACGGCCGTCTGTATAAACATGGAAATATCTACAGAGTCATCTATGTAAACATGTAAATATCTACACCAATATCTGAATAAACACAGAAATATCTACACTGCCATCTGTATAAACAATGAAATATCTACACAGTCATCTCTATAAACGTGGAAGTATATACACCGCTATCTGTATAAACATGGAAATATCTCCACCGCTATCTGTTTAAACATGGAAATATCTTCTCCGCTATCTGTGTAAACATGGAAATATCTACACCTCCATCTGTATAAACATGGAAATATCTACACTCCCATCTGTATACACATGGAAATAGCTACACAGCCATCTGTATACCCATGGAAATATCCACACTGCCATCTGTAGAAACGTGGAAATATCTACACCACCATCTGTAGAAGCATGGAAATATCTACACCGCCATCTGTATAAACATGGAAATATCTCCACCGCTATCTGAATAAACATGGAAATATCTACCCCGCTATCTCTATATACATGGATGTATCTCCAGTGCTATCAGTTTAAACATGGAAATATCAACTCCGCTATCTGTGTAAACATGGAAATACCTTCACCTCCATTTGTATAAACATGGAAAAAACTACACTCCCATCTGTATACACATGGAAATATTTACAGAGCCATCTGTATACCCATGGAAATATCTACACAGCCATCTATAGAAACATGGAAATATCTACACCACAATCTGTATAAACATGGAAATAGCTACACCGCAATCTGTATAAACATGGAAATATCTACACAGCTATCTGTATAAACATGGAAATATCTACACCACTATCTGTATAAACCTGGAAATATCTACACCGCCATCTGTATAAACATGGAAATATCTCCACCGCTATCTGTATAAACATGGAAATATCCCCACCGCTATCTGTATAAACATGGAAATAACTACACCGCTATCTCTATAAACATGGAAATATCTACACAGCTATCACTATGAACATGGAAATATCTACACCGCTATCTGTATAAACGTGGAAATATCTACACCGCTATCTGTATAATCGTGGAAATATCTACACCAATATGTGAATAAACATAGAAATATCTACACTGATATCTGTATACACATGGAAATATCTACACAGTCATCTCTATAAACGTGGAAATATCTACACCGCTATCTGTATAAACATGGAAATAGCCACACCGCTATCTGTAGAAACATGGAAATATCTACACCGCCATCTGTAAAAATATGAAAATATCTACAGAGTAATCTGTATAAACATGGAAATATCTACACCTCCATCTGTATAAACATGGAAATATCTACACTGCCATCTGTATACACATGGAAATATGTACACAGCCATCTGTATAAACATGGAAATATCTACACCGCTATCTCTGTAAACATGGAAATACCTACACCGCAATCTGTATTAACATGGAAATATCTACACAGCTATCTGTACAAACATGGAAATATCTACACCACTATCTGTATAAACTTGGAAATATCTACACCGCTATCTCTATAAACTTGGAAATACCTACACCGCCATCTGAATAAAAATGGAAATATCTAAACGGTCATCTGTATAAACATGGAAATATCTACACCACTATGTGTATAAACCTGGAAATACCTTCACTGCCATCTGTATAAACTTGGAAATATCTACACAGCCATTTCTATAAACATGGAAAGATCTACACTGCTATCTGTATAAACATGGAAATATCTAGACTGCCATCTGTAAAAACATGGAAATATATACACAGTCATCTGTATGAACAGGGAAATATCTACACCTCCATCTTAATAAACATGGAAATATCTACACTACCATCTGCATACTCATGGAAATATCTACACAGCCATCTGTAAATACTTGGAAATATCTACACCACTATCTCTATAAACATGGAAATAGCTACACCGCAATCTGTATCAACATGGAATTATCTACACCGTTATCTGTATAAACATGGATATATCTACACCACTATCTGTATAAACATGGAAATATCTACACCGCCATCTGTATAAACATGGAAATATCTCCACCGCTATCTGTTTAAACTTGGAAATATCTATTCTGCTATCTGTGTAAACATGGAAATATCTACAACTCCATCTGTATAAACATGGAAATATCAACATTCTCATCTGTATACACATGGAAATATCTACACAGCCATCTGTATAACCATGGAAATATCTACAAAGCCATCTGTAGAAACATGGAAGTATCTACTCCGCTATATGTATTAACATGGAAATATCTACACCACGATCTGTATAAACCTGGAAATATCTACACCGCCATCTGTATAAACTTGCAAATATCTACACCGCTATCTCTGTAAACATGGAAATACCGACACAGCAATCTGTATAAACATGGAAATATCCCCACCGCTATCTGGATAAACATGGAAATACCTACACCGCTATCTCTATAAACATGGAAATATCTACAGCGCTATCTGTATAAACATGGAAATATCTACACCGCTATCTGTATAAACCTGGAAACATCTACACCGCCATCTGTATAAACATGGAAATATCTCCACCGCTATCTGAATAAACATGGAAATATCCCCACCGCTATCTGTATAAACATGGAAATATCTACACCGCTATCTCTTTAAACATGGAAATATCTACACCGCTATATGTATAAACATGGAAATATCTACACCGCTATCTGTATAAACCTGGAAATATCTGTCCCGCTATCTGTATAATCGTGGAAATATCTACATCGCAATCTGTATATACATGGAAACATCTACACCACAATCTGTATAAACATGGAAATATCTACAGTGCTATCTGTACAAACATGCAAATATCTACAACGCTATCTGTGTAAACATGGAAATACCTACACCGCTATCTGTGTAAACATGGAAATATCTACAACGCTATCTGTATAAACATGGAAAGATCTACACCGCTGTCTGTATAAACATGGAAATATCTACATCGCTGTTTGTATAAACATGGAAATATCTCCAACGCTATCTGTATAAGAATGGAAATATCTACACCACTATCTTTATAAACATGGAAATATTTACACCGCTATCTGCATAAACATGGAAATATCAACAACAATATCTGTATAAACATGGAAATATCTACACAGCTATCTGTACAAACATGGAAATATCTACACCACTATCTGTATAAACTTGGAAATATCTACACCGCTATCTCTAAAAAGATGGAAATATCTACACTGCTATCTCTATAAACATGGGAACATCTACACCGCTAACTCTATAAACCTGGAAATATCTACACCACTATAAGTATAAATGTGGAAATATCTACACCGCTATCTGTATAAACATGGAAATATCTACACCGCTATCTCTATAAACATGGAAATACTTACACCGCTATCGGTATAAACATGGAAATATTTACAAAGCTATCTCTATAAACATGGAAATATCTACACCGCTATCTCTATCAACATGGAAATATCTACACCACTGTCAGTAAAACATGGAAATATCTACACCGCTCTATGTATAAACATGGAAATATATACACAGCTATATGTTTAAACATGCAAATATCTACACCGCTATCTGTAGAAACATGGAAATATCTACACCGCTGTCTCTATAAACCTGGAAATATCTACACCGTTATCTGTATTAACGTGGAAATAACTACACCGTTATCTGTATAGACGTGGAAATATCTACATCGCTATGTCTACAAACGTGGAAATATCTACACCGCTATCTGTATAAACATGGAAATATCTACACCGGTATGTGTATAAACGTGGAAATATCTCCAACGCTATGTGTATAAACTTGGAAATTTGTACACGGCAATATGTATAAAAGTGGAAATATCTTCACCGCTATCGGTATAAACGTGGAAATATCTACAAAGCTATCTCTATAAACGTGGAAATATCTACACCGCTAACTGTATAAACGTGGGAATATCTACACCGCTATCCCTATGAACGTGTAAACATTTACACGGCTATCTGTATAAACATGGAAATATTTACACCGCTATCTCTAAAAACATGGAAATATCTACACCGCTATGTCTATAAACATGAAAATATTTACACCGCTATCTGTATAATCATTGAAATATTTACACCGCTATCTGTAAAAACTTGGAAATACTTACACCGCTATGTCTATAAACATGGAAATATCTACAACGGTATCTCCATAAACATGGAAATATGTACAGTGTTGTTTGTATGAACATGAAAATATCTACACCGCTATCTCTATAAACATGGAAATATCTACACGGCTATCTGTACAAACCTGGAAATATGGAGAATGCTATCTGTATAAACATGAAAATATCAACACCGCCATCTGTAAAAACATGGAAATATCTCCGCTATCTGTATAAACATGGAAATATCTCCGCTGCTATCTGTATAAACATGGAAATATATACACCGCTATCTGTATAAATATGGAAATATCTACACCGCTTTCTGTATAAACATGGAAATATCTACACTGATATCTGTATAAACATGGAAATATCTACATCGCTATCTGTATAAACATGGAAATATCTCTACCGCTATCTGTAAAAACATGGAAATATCTACACCGCTATCTGTCTAAACATGGAAATATCCACAACGCTATCTGTATAAATACGGAAATATCTACAACGCTATCTGCGTAAACATGGAAACATCCACAACTCTATCTGTATAAATATGGAAATATCTACAACGCTATCTGTGTAAACATGGAAATATCTACACAGCTATCTGTGTAAACATGGAAACATCTACACAGCTATCTGGGTAAAAATGGGAATATCTACACCGCAATCTGTGCAAAGATGGAAATATCTATTCCACTATCTGTATAAAAACGGAAATATCTACACCGCTATGTGAATAAACGTGGAAATATCTACACCGCTATCTGTATAAACATGGAATTATCTACACCGCTATCTTTGTAAACGTGGAAATATCTACACCACTTTCTATATAAACGTGGAAATATCTACACCGCTATCTCTGTAAATTTGTAAACATTTAAACCGCTATCTGTATAAACATGGAAATATTTACACCGCTATCTCAAAAATCATGGAAATATTTACAACGCTATTTGTATAAACATGGAAATATGTACACCGCTATCTCTATAAACATGGAAATATCTACAGCTCTATCTCCATAAACAGGGAAATTCCTACACCCGCATCTGTGTAAGCATGGAAATATCTACACTGACATCTGAATAAACATGGATATATCTACACCGCTATCTGTGCAAATATGGAAATATCTACACTGCTATCTCTATAAACTTGGAAATACCTACATCGCTATGTGTGTAAACATGGAAACATCAACAACGTTATCTGTATAAACATTGAAATACCTACACCGCTATCTGTATAAATATGGAAATATCTACTCCGCTATCTCCATAAACATGGGAATGTCTACACCACTATCTTCATAAACATGGAAATATCTACACGGCTATTTCTCTAAACATGTAAATATCTTCACCACTATCTGTATAAACATGGAAACATCTACACCGCTATCTGTATAAACATGGAGATATCTACACCGCTATCTGTATAAACATGCAAATATCTACAACGCTATCTGTGTAAACATGGAAATATCTACACCGCTATCTGTGTAAACATGGAAATATCTACACCGCTATCTGTGTAAAGATGGAAATATATACACCGCAATCTGTGCAAAAATTGAAATACCTACACCTCTATCTGTTTCAAGATGGAAATATCTACACCGCGATCTGTGCAAAGATGGAAATAACCACACTGCTATCTGTGTAAACATGGTAATATCTACACAGCTATATGTGTAAACATGGAAATATCTACACCGCAATCTGCGGAAAAATGGAATTATCTACACCGCTATCTCCATAAACATGGAAATATTGGCACCGCTATCTCTATAAACATGGAAATATCTACACCGCTATCTCTATAAACATGGAAATATCTACACCGCCATCTGTATAAACATGGAAATATCTACACAGTCATCTGTATATACATGGAAGTATCTACACCACCATCTCTATAAAGGTGGAAATATCTACACTGCCATAAGCATAATCATCGAAATATCTACACAGCCATCAGTATAAACATGGAAACATCTGCACCACTATCTCTACACACATGGAAATACCTATACCGCAATCTCTATAAACATGGAAATAACTACAACGCAATATCTATAAACATAGAAATATCTACACCGCCATCTCTATAAACACGAATATATCTACACCGCCATGTCCATAAACATGGAACAATCTACAATGCCATCTGTATAAACATGGAAATAACTACACTGGCAACTGTAAAGATATGGAAATATCTACACCGGGAGCTTTATAAACATGGAAATAACTACACCGCTATCTGTATAAATATGGAAATATCTACACCACTATCTTTATAAACATGGAAATAACTACACTGCCATCTCTATAAACATGGAATTATCTGCAGCGCTATCTATATAAACATAGAAATATCTACACCGCCATCTCTATAAACATGGAAATATCTAAACCGCGATCTGCATAAATATGGAAATATCTACACCGCCATCTGTATAAACATGGAAATATCTACAACGCCATCTGTATAAACATAGAAATATCTACACTGCCATCTGTAGAAAGACGGAAATCTCTACACCACGATCTGTATAAACATGGAAATATCTATACCTCTACCTGTATACACATGGAAATATCTACACCGCTATCTTTATAAACATGGAAATATCTACACTGCTATCTGTATAAACATGGAAATATAAACAACACTATCTGTGTAAACTTAGAAACATCTACACAGCTATCTGTGTAAACATGGAAATATATGCACCGCTATCTGTTTAAAGATGGAAATATCTACACGGCAATCTCTGCAAATATGGAAATATCTATACCACTATCTCTGTAAACATGGAAATATCTACACCGCTATCTGTATAAACATGGAAATATCTACACCACTATCTGTATAAACATGGATATATCTACACCACGATCTGTATAAACTTGGAAATATTTACACCGCTATCTGTATAAACATGGAAATATCTACTCCGCTATCTCTATAAACATGGAAATGTCTACACCGCTATCTGTATAAACATGGAAATATCTACATGGCTATCCCTATAAACATGGAAATATCTACACCGCCATCTGTATAAACATGCAAATACCTACACATTCATCTGTATAAACGTAGAAATAACTACACCACTATCTGTATAAACATGGAAATATCTACAATGACATCTGTATAAAGATGGAAATATCTACACAGCCATCTCAATAAACATGGAAATACCTACACTGCTATCTGTATAAACATAGAAATAGCCACACCGCTATCTCTATAAACATGGAAATATCTACACCGCCATCTGTAAAACATGGAAATATCTACACAGTCATCTGTATAAACATGGAAATATATACACGTCCATCTATATAAACATGGACATATCTACACTGCCATCTGTATACACATGGAAATTTGTACACTGTCATCTGTATAAACACGGAAATATCTACACCTCTATCTCTATAAACATGGAAATAGGTACACCGCAATCTGTATAAACATGGAAATATCTACGCCGCTATATGTATAAACATGGAAATATCTCCACCGCTATCTGTATAAACATGGAAATATCTCCACCGCTATCTTTATAAATATGGAAATATCCATGCCGTTATCAGTATAAACATGGAAATATCTACAACGCTATCTCTATAAACATGGAAATATTTACACCGCTATCTGTATAAATATGGAAATATCTTCACCGCTATCTGTATAAACATGGAAATATCTACACCGCTATCTGTATAAACATGGAAATATCTACACTGCTATGTGTATAAACATGCAATTATGTACAACGATATCTGTGTAAACATGGAAATATCTACACCGCTATCTGTGTAAACATGGAAATTTCTAGACCACTATCTGTGTAAAGATGGAAATATCTACACCGTAATCTGTGTAAAAATGGAAATATCTACACCTATATCTGTGCAATGATGGAAATATCTACACCGCAATCTCTGCAAAGATGGAAATATCTACACCGCTATCTGTGCAAACCTCGCAATATCTACATCGCTATCACTATAAACATGGAAATATCTACCCCATCAGCAGTATAAACATGGAAATATCACCACCGCTATCTGTATAAACATGGAAATATCTACACCGCCATCTGAATAAACATGGAAATATCTACACCGCTATCTGTATAAACATGGAAATATCTAGACCGCTGTCTGTATAAACATTCAAATATCTACCTTGCTATCTGTATAAACATGGAAATATCTCCTCCGCTATCTCTATAAACATGGAAATATCTACCCCGCAATCTGTATAAACATGGAAATACCTACACTGCTATCTGTGTAAATATGGAAATATCTACACCGCTATCACTATAAACATGGAAATGGCTACACCGCTATCTGTATAAACATGGAAATATCTACATGACTATCTCTTTAAACATGGAAATATCTACAACGCCATCTGTATAAACATGGAAATACCTACACAGTCATCTATATAAACATGGAAATATCTACACCACTATCTGTACAAACATGGAAATATCTACACTGCCATCTGTATAAACATGGAAATATCTACAACTACATCTGTAGAAACCTGGAAATATCTACACTGCCATCTCTATACACATGGAAATATCTACACTGCCAACTGTATAAGCATGGAAATACCTACACCACTATCTCTATAAACATGGAAATATCTACACCGCTATCTGTATAAACATGGAAATATCTACACCGCTAACTGCATAAACATGCAAATATCTACAGCGCTATCTGTGTAAACATGGAAATATCTCCACCGCTATCTGTATATACATGGAAATATCTACACCGCTATCTTTATAAACATGGAAATGTCTGCACTGCAATCTCTATAAACATGGAAATATCTACAACACTATTTGTGTTAACATGGAAATATCTTCACAGCTGTCTGTGTAAACATGGAAATATGTACACCGCAATCTGTGTGAAGATGGAAATATCTTCACCTCTGTCTCTGTAAACATGGAAATATCTACACCACTATCTGTATAAACATGGAAATATCTACATCGCTATCTGTAGAAACATGAACATAGCTAAACCGCTATCTGTCTAAACATGGAAATATCTACACCGCCATCTGTAAAAATATGGAAATATCTTCACAGTCATCTGTATAAACATGGAAATATCTCCACCGCTATCTGTAAAAACATGGAAATACCTACACCACTATCTGTATAAACATGGAAATATCTACACCGCTATCTGTATAGACATGGAAATATCTCCAATGCCATCTGTATAAACATGGAAATATGTACACCGCTATCTGTATAAACACGGAAATATCTACACCGCTATCTGTATAAACATGGAAATGTCTATACTGCCATCTGTATAAACATGGAATTATCTGCAGCGCTATCTATATAAACATAGAAATATCTACACCGCCATCTGTATAAACATGGAAATATCTACAACGCCATCTGTATAAACATAGAAATATCTACACTGCCATCTGTAGAAAGACGGAAATCTCTACACCACGATCTGTATAAACATGGAAATATCTATACCTCTACCTGTATACACATGGAAATATCTACACCGCTATCTTTATAAACATGGAAATATCTACACTGCTATCTGTATAAACATGGAAATATGAACAACACTATCTGTGTAAACTTAGAAACATCTACACAGCTATCTGTGTAAACATGGAAATATATGCACCGCTATCTGTTTAAAGATGGAAATATCTACACGGCAATCTCTGCAAATATGGAAATATCTACACCACTATCTCTGTAAACATGGAAATATCTACACCGCTATCTGTATAAACATGGAAATATCTACACCACTATCTGTATAAACATGGATATATCTACACCACGATCTGTATAAACTTGGAAATATTTACACCGCTATCTGTATAAACATGGAAATATCTACTCCGCTATCTCTGTAAACATGGAAATGTCTACACCGCTATCTGTATAAACATGGAAATATCTACATGGCTATCCCTATAAACATGGAAATATCTACACCGCCATCTGTATAAACATGCAAATACCTACACATTCATCTGTATAAACGTAGAAATAACTACACCACTATGTGTATAAACATGGAAATATCTACAATGACATCTGTATAAAGATGGAAATATCTACACAGCCATCTCAATAAACATGGAAATACCTACACTGCTATCTGTATAAACATAGAAATAGCCACACCGCTATCTCTATAAACATGGAAATATCTACACCGCCATCTGTAAAACATGGAAATATCTACACAGTCATCTGTATAAACATGGAAATATATACACGTCCATCTATATAAACATGGACATATCTACACTGCCATCTGTATACACATGGAAATTTGTACACTGTCATCTGTATAAACACGGAAATATCTACACCTCTATCTCTATAAACATGGAAATAGGTACACCGCAATCTGTATAAACATGGAAATATCTACGCCGCTATATGTATAAACATGGAAATATCTCCACCGCTATCTGTATAAACATGGAAATATCTCCACCGCTATCTTTATAAATATGGAAATATCCATGCCGTTATCAGTATAAACATGGAAATATCTACAACGCTATCTCTATAAACATGGAAATATTTACACTGCTATCTGTATAAATATGGAAATATCTTCACCGCTATCTGTATAAACATGGAAATATCTACACCGCTATCTGTATAAACATGGAAATATCTACACTGCTATGTGTATAAACATGCAATTATGTACAACGATATCTGTGTAAACATGGAAATATCTACACCGCTATCTGTGTAAACATGGAAATTTCTAGACCACTATCTGTGTAAAGATGGAAATATCTACACCGTAATCTGCGTAAAAATGGAAATATCTACACCTCTATCTGTGCAATGATGGAAATATCTACACCGCAATCTGTGCAAAGATGGAAATATCTACACCGCTATCTGTGCAAACCTCGCAATATCTACATCGCTATCACTATAAACATGGAAATATCTACCCCATCAGCAGTATAAACATGGAAATATCACCACCGCTATCTGTATAAACATGGAAATATCTACACCGCCATCTGAATAAACATGGAAATATCTACACCGCTATCTGTATAAACATGGAAATATCTAGACCGCTGTCTGTATAAACATTCAAATATCTACCTTGCTATCTGTATAAACATGGAAATATCTCCTCCGCTATCTCTATAAACATGGAAATATCTACCCCGCAATCTGTATAAACATGGAAATACCTACACTGCTATCTGTGTAAATATGGAAATATCTACACCGCTATCACTATAAACATGGAAATGGCTACACCGCTATCTGTATAAACATGGAAATATCTACATGACTATCTCTTTAAACATGGAAATATCTACAACGCCATCTGTATAAACATGGAAATACCTACACAGTCATCTATATAAACATGGAAATATCTACACCACTATCTGTACAAACATGGAAATATCTACACTGCCATCTGTATAAACATGGAAATATCTACAACTACATCTGTAGAAACCTGGAAATATCTACACTGCCATCTCTATACACATGGAAATATCTACGCTGCCAACTGTATAAGCATGGAAATACCTACAGCACTATCTCTATAAACATGGAAATATCTACACCGCTATCTGTATAAACATGGAAATATCTACACCGCTAACTGCATAAACATGCAAATATCTACAGCGCTATCTGTGTAAACATGGAAATATCTCCACCGCTATCTGTATATACATGGAAATATCTACACCGCTATCTTTATAAACATGGAAATGTCTGCACTGCAATCTCTATAAACATGGAAATATCTACAACACTATTTGTGTTAACATGGAAATATCTTCACAGCTGTCTGTGTAAACATGGAAATATGTACACCGCAATCTGTGTGAAGATGGAAATATCTTCACCTCTGTCTCTGTAAACATGGAAATATCTACACCACTATCTGTATAAACATGGAAATATCTACATCGCTATCTGTAGAAACATGAACATAGCTAAACCGCTATCTGTCTAAACATGGAAATATCTACACCGCCATCTGTAAAAATATGGAAATATCTTCACAGTCATCTGTATAAACATGGAAATATCTCCACCGCTATCTGTAAAAACATGGAAATACCTACACCACTATCTGTATAAACATGGAAATATCTACACCGCTATCTGTATAGACATGGAAATATCTCCAATGCCATCTGTATAAACATGGAAATATGTACACCGCTATCTGTATAAACACGGAAATATCTACACCGCTATCTGTATAAACATGGAAATGTCTATACTGCCATCTGTATAAACATGGAATTATCTGCAGCGCTATCTATATAAACATAGAAATATCTACACCGCCATCTGTATAAACATGGAAATATCTACAACGCCATCTGTATAAACATAGAAATATCTACACTGCCATCTGTAGAAAGACGGAAATCTCTACACCACGATCTGTATAAACATGGAAATATCTATACCTCTACCTGTATACACATGGAAATATCTACACCGCTATCTTTATAAACATGGAAATATCTACACTGCTATCTGTATAAACATGGAAATATAAACAACACTATCTGTGTAAACTTAGAAACATCTACACAGCTATCTGTGTAAACATGGAAATATATGCACCGCTATCTGTTTAAAGATGGAAATATCTACACGGCAATCTCTGCAAATATGGAAATATCTATACCACTATCTCTGTAAACATGGAAATATCTACACCGCTATCTGTATAAACATGGAAATATCTACACCACTATCTGTATAAACATGGATATATCTACACCACGATCTGTATAAACTTGGAAATATTTACACCGCTATCTGTATAAACATGGAAATATCTACTCCGCTATCTCTATAAATATGGAAATGTCTACACCGCTATCTGTATAAACATGGAAATATCTACATGGCTATCCCTATAAACATGGAAATATCTACACCGCCATCTGTATAAACATGCAAATACCTACACATTCATCTGTATAAACGTAGAAATAACTACACCACTATCTGTATAAACATGGAAATATCTACAATGACATCTGTATAAAGATGGAAATATCTACACAGCCATCTCAATAAACATGGAAATACCTACACTGCTATCTGTATAAACATAGAAATAGCCACACCGCTATCTCTATAAACATGGAAATATCTACACCGCCATCTGTAAAACATGGAAATATCTACACAGTCATCTGTATAAACATGGAAATATATACACGTCCATCTATATAAACATGGACATATCTACACTGCCATCTGTATACACATGGAAATTTGTACACTGTCATCTGTATAAACACGGAAATATCTACACCTCTATCTCTATAAACATGGAAATAGGTACACCGCAATCTGTATAAACATGGAAATATCTACGCCGCTATATGTATAAACATGGAAATATCTCCACCGCTATCTGTATAAACATGGAAATATCTCCACCGCTATCTTTATAAATATGGAAATATCCATGCCGTTATCAGTATAAACATGGAAATATCTACAACGCTATCTCTATAAACATGAAAATATTTACACCGCTATCTGTATAAATATGGAAATATCTTCACCGCTATCTGTATAAACATGGAAATATCTACACCGCTATCTGTATAAACATGGAAATATCTACACTGCTATGTGTATAAACATGCAATTATGTACAACGATATCTGTGTAAACATGGAAATATCTACACCGCTATCTGTGTAAACATGGAAATTTCTAGACCACTATCTGTGTAAAGATGGAAATATCTACACCGTAATCTGTGTAAAAATGGAAATATCTACACCTCTATCTGTGCAATGATGGAAATATCTACACCGCAATCTGTGCAAAGATGGAAATATCTACACCGCTATCTGTGCAAACCTCGCAATATCTACATCGCTATCACTATAAACATGGAAATATCTACCCCATCAGCAGTATAAACATGGAAATATCACCACCGCTATCTGTATAAACATGGAAATATCTACACCGCCATCTGAATAAACATGGAAATATCTACACCGCTATCTGTATAAACATGGAAATATCTAGACCGCTGTCTGTATAAACATTCAAATATCTACCTTGCTATCTGTATAAACATGGAAATATCTCCTCCGCTATCTCTATAAACATGGAAATATCTACCCCGCAATCTGTATAAACATGGAAATACCTACACTGCTATCTGTGTAAATATGGAAATATCTACACCGCTATCACTATAAACATGGAAATGGCTACACCGCTATCTGTATAAACATGGAAATATCTACATGACTATCTCTTTAAACATGGAAATATCTACAACGCCATCTGTATAAACATGGAAATACCTACACAGTCATCTATATAAACATGGAAATATCTACACCACTATCTGTACAAACATGGAAATATCTACACTGCCATCTGTATAAACATGGAAATATCTACAACTACATCTGTAGAAACCTGGAAATATCTACACTGCCATCTCTATACACATGGAAATATCTACACTGCCAACTGTATAAGCATGGAAATACCTACACCACTATCTCTATAAACATGGAAATATCTACACCGCTATCTGTATAAACATGGAAATATCTACACCGCTAACTGCATAAACATGCAAATATCTACAGCGCTATCTGTGTAAACATGGAAATATCTCCACTGCTATCTGTATATACATGGAAATATCTACACCGCTATCTTTATAAACATGGAAATGTCTGCACTGCAATCTCTATAAACATGGAAATATCTACAACACTATTTGTGTTAACATGGAAATATCTTCACAGCTGTCTGTGTAAACATGGAAATATGTACACCGCAATCTGTGTGAAGATGGAAATATCTTCACCTCTGTCTCTGTAAACATGGAAATATCTACGCCACTATCTGTATAAACATGGAAATATCTACATCGCTATCTGTAGAAACATGAACATAGCTAAACCGCTATCTGTCTAAACATGGAAATATCTACACCGCCATCTGTAAAAATATGGAAATATCTTCACAGTCATCTGTATAAACATGGAAATATCTCCACCGCTATCTGTAAAAACATGGAAATACCTACACCACTATCTGTATAAACATGGAAATATCTACACCGCTATCTGTATAGACATGGAAATATCTCCAATGCCATCTGTATAAACATGGAAATATGTACACCGCTATCTGTATAAACACGGAAATATGTACACCGCTATCTGTATAAACATGGAAATGTCTACACTGCCATCTGTACAAACTTGGAAATAGCCACACCGTTATCTGTATAAACATGGAAATATCTACACCACCATCTGAATAAACATGGAAATATCTACAGGGCTATCTGTATAACTATGGAAATATCTACACCGCTATCTCTATAAACATGGAAATGTATACACAGCTATCTGTATAAACATGGATATATCTACAGCGCTATCCCTATAAACATGGAAATATCTACACAGCCGTCTGTATAAACATGGAAATATGTACACAGTCATCTGTATAAACATGGAAATAACTACACCGCTATCTGTATAAACATGGAAATATATACACCGCTATCTGTATAAACATGGAAATATCTACACCGCTATCTGTATAAATATGGAAATATCCACACCGCTATCCCTATAAACATGGAAATGTCTACACCGCTATCTGTATAAACATGGAAATATCTACATTGCTATCTCTATAAACATGGAAATATCAACACCGCTATCTGCATAAATACGGAAATATCTACACCGCTATCTGCATAAACATGGAAATATCTACATCGTTATCTGTACAAACATGGAAATATCTCCACCGCTATCTCTATGAACATGGAAATATCTCCACTGCTATCTCTATAAACTTGGGAATATCTGCACTGCTATATTTATAAACATGGAAATATCTACTCCACTATCTGTATAAACATGGATATATCTACAATGCCATCTGTATAAACATGGTAATAGCCACAACGCTATCTGTATAAACATGGAAATATCTACACCACCATCTGAATAAACATACAAATATCTAAACTGCTACCTTTATAAATATGGAAATATCTTCACCGCTATCTCTGTAAACATGTTAATATCTACACAGCTACATGTATAAACATGGACATATCTACACGGCTATCTCCAGTAACATGGAAATATCTACACCGCTACCTGCATAAACTTGGAAATATCTACACAACCAACTCTAGAAACATGGAAATATCTCCACCGCTATCTGTATAAACATGGAAATATCTCCACCAGTCCCTGTATAAACATGGAAATATCTCCACCACTCCCTGTATAAACATGGAAATATCTACATCGCTATCTGTATAAAGATGGAAATATCTACACCGCTATCTGTATAAACGTGGAAATATGTACACGGCAATCTGTGCAAATATGGAAATATCTACACCTCTATCTCTGTAAATATGGAAATACCGACACCGCTATCTGTATAAACATGGAAATATCTACACCGCTATCTGTATAAACATGGATATATCTGCAGCACGATCTGTATAAACATGGATATATCTACACTGCTATCTGTATAAACATGGAAACATCTACACCGCTATCTGTATAAACATGGATATATCTACACCGCTATACATATAAATATGGAAATATCTACACCGCTATCTCTATAACCATGGAAGTGTCTACACCGCTGTCTGTATAAACATGGAAAGATCTTCATGGCTATCTATCTAAACATGGAAATATCTACACCGCCATATGTATAAACATGGAAATATATACACAGTCATCTGTATAAACTTAGAAATATCCACACCACTATCTGTATAAACACGGAAATATCTACACAGCCATCTGCATAAACATGGAAATATCTACACAGCCATCTCTATAAACATGGAAATATCTACATCGCTATCTGTATAAACATGAAAATAGCTAAACCGCTATCTGTATAAACATGGAAATATCTACACCGCTATCTGTATAAACATGGAAATATCTACACCACCATCTGAATAAACATACAAATATCTACACCGCTACCTTTATAAATATGGAAATATCTTCACCGCTATCTCTGTAAACATGGAAATATCTACACCGCTACCTGTATAAACATGGACATATCTACACCGCTATCTCTATAAACATGGAAATATCTACACCGCTACCTGCATAAGCTTGGAAATATCTACACAACCATCTCTAGAAACATGGAAATAACTCCACCGCTATCTGTATAAACATGGAAATATCTCCACCACACCCTGTATAAACATGGAAATATCTACACTGCTATCTGTATAAACATGGAAATATCTACACCGCTATCTATATAAACATGGAAATATCTACACCGCTATCTGTATAAACATGGAAATATCTACACTGCTACCTTTAAAAACATGGAAATATCTACACCGCAATCTCAATAAACATGGAAATATCTACAACACTATCTGTGTAAACATGGAAATATCTACACAGCTGTCTGTGTAAACATGGAAATATGTACACCGCAGTCTGTGTGAGGATGGGAATATCTACACCGTAATCTGTGCAAATATGGAAATATCTACACCTCTATTTCTGCAAACATGGAAATATCTACACCACTATCTGTGTAAACGTGGAAATAACTACACCGCCATCTGTATAAACATGGAAATATCCACACCAAAATCTCTATAAACATGGAAATATCTACACCGCAATCTGTATAAACATGGAAATATCTACACCAATATCTGTATAAACGTGGAAATATCTACACTGCCATCTGTATAAACATGGAAATAACTAAACCACTATCTCTATAAACATTGAAATATCTACACTGCCATCTGGATATACATGGAAATACCTACACAGTCATCTGTGTAAACATGGAAATGTCTACAGAGCCATCTCTATAAACATGGAAATACCTACACCGCTATCTCTATAAACATGAAAATAGGCACACCGCAATCTGTATATATGGAAATATCTACTCCGCTATCTATATAAACGTGGAAATGTCTACACCGCTGTCTGTATAAACATGGAAATATCTACACCACGATCTGTATAAACATGGATATACCTACACCGCTATCTGTATAAACATGGAAACATCTACACCGCTATATGAATAAACATGGAAATATCTACACCGCTATCTTTATAAACATGGAAATATCTAAACTGCAACCTCTATAAACATGGAAATATCTACAACACTATCTGTGTAAACACGGAAATACCTACACAGCTGTCTGTGTAAACATGGAAATATGTACACTGCAATCTGTGTGAAGATGGAAATATCTTCACCTCTGTCTCTGTAAACATGGAAATATCTACACCACTATCTGTATAAACATGGAAATATCTACACCGCTATCTGTATAAACATGGAAATATCTACACCACAATCTGTATAAACATGGATATATCTACACTGCTATCTGTATAAACATGGAAATATCTTCAATGCTATCTGCATGAACATGGAAATATCTACTCCGTTCTCTGTATAAATATGGAAATATCTACACCGCTATCTCTATAAACATGGAAATGTCAACACCGCTATCTGTATAAACATGGAAATATCTACATGGCTATCTCTAAAAACATGGAAATATCTTCAGCGTATACAGATCTAAAACGCTATCTCTATAAACATGGTAATAGTTACACCGTGAGCTCTATAAACATGGATATGTCTACACCGCTATCTTTATAAACTTGGAAATATCTACACTGACATCTGTATACACATGGAAATATCTACACAGCCATCTGTATAAACATGGAAATATCTACACCGTTATCTCTATAAACATGGAAATACCTGCACCACTATCTCTATAAACATGGAAATATTTACACTGCCATTTCCATAAACATGGAACTATGTACACCGCCATCTGTATAAACATGGAAATATCTACACTGCCATCTGTATAAAGATGTAAATATCTACACCGCGAGCTGTGTAAACATGGAAATATCTACACCGCTATATATGCAAACAGGGAAATACCAACACCGCTATCTGTATAAACTTGGAAATGTCTACAACGCTATCTGTATAAACATGGAAATATCTACTCCGCTATCTCTATAAACATGGAAATACCTACACCGCTATCTCTGTAAACAAGGAAATATCTACACCGCTATCTCTATAAACATGGAAATGTATACACCGCCATCTCTATAAACATGGAAAATCTACACCGCCATCTACATAAAAAAGGAAGTATCTACACAGCCATCTCTATAAACGTGGAAATATCTACCCCGTTATCTGTATAAACATGGAAATATCTACTCAGCTGTCTGTGTAAACATGCATATATGTACACCGTTATCTGTGTGAAGATGGAAATATCTACACGGCAATCTGTGCAAATATGGAAATATCTATAACTCTATCTCTGTAAACATGGAAATAGCTACACTGCTATCTCTATAAACATGGAAATATCTACACCGCTATCTGTATAAACATGGAAATATCTACACAGCCATCTCTATAAATATGGAAATATCTACACCACTATCTCTATAAACATGGGAATACCTGCACCGCTATCTGTATAAAGACGAAAATATCTACACCTCTATTTGTATAAACTTGGAAATCTCTACCCCGCCATCTCTATAAACATGAAAATATGTCCACCGCTATCTGTATAAACTTGAAAATACCTCCACCGCTATCTCTATAAACATGGAAATATCTACACCGCTATCTGTATAAATATGGAAATATCTACACCGCTATCTGTATAAACATGGAAATATCTAGACCACTCTCTGTATAAACATTCAAATATCTACATTGCTATCTGTATAAACATGGAAATATCTCCTCCGCTATCTCTATAAACATGGAAATATCTACACCGCTATCTGAATAAACATGGAAATATCTACACCGCTATCTGTATAAACATGCAAATATCTAAAGCGCTATCTGTATAAACAGGGAAATATCTCCACCGCTATCTGAATAAACATGGAAATATCTACACCGCTATCTTTAAAAACATGGAAATGTCTACAATGCAATCTCTATAAACATGGAAATATCTACAACACTATCTGTGTAAACATGGAATTATCTTCACTGCTCTCTGTGTAAACATGGAAATATGTACACTGCAATCTGTTTGAAGATGGAAATATCTACACCCCTGTCTCTGTAAACTTGGAAATATCTACACCACTATGTGTATAAACATGGAAATATCTACACCGCTATCTGTATAAACATGGTAATATCTACACCACAATCTGTATAAACATGGATATATCTACACCGCTATCTGTAAAAACATGTTAATATCTACACAGCTACCTGTATAAACATGGAAATATCTACTCCGCTATCTGTATAAACATGGAAATATCTACATCGCTATGTCTATAAACATGGAAATGTCAACACCGCTATCTGTATAAACATGGAAATATCTACATGGCTATCTCTAAAAACATGGAAATATCTTCACCGCCTTGTGTATAAACATGGAAATATCTACACTGCCATCTGTAAAAACATGGAAATAACTAAACTGCTATCTCTATAAACATTGAAATGTCTACACTGCCATCTGGATATTCGTGGAAATACCTGCAGAGTCATCTGTGTAAACATGGAAATATCTACAGAGCCATCTCTATAAACATGGAAATACCTACACCGCTATCTCTATAAACATGAAAATAGCCACACCGCAATCTGTATAAACATGGAAATATCTACAGTGCCATCTGTATAAACATGGAAATATCTACACTGCCATCTGTATACACATGGAAATATCTACACAGTCATCTGAATAAATATGGAAGTATCTCCACCGCTATCTGTCTAAACATGGAAATATCTCCACAGCTATCTGTATAAACATGGAAATATCTACAGCGCTATCTGTATAAACATGGAAATGTCTACACCGCTATCTGTATAAACATGGAAATATCTACACCGCTATCTGTATAAACATGGAAATATCTAAACCGCTATCTGTATAATCGTGGAAATATGTACACCGCAATCTGTGCAAATATGGAAATATCTACACCACGATCTGTATAAACATGGATATATCTACACTGTTATCTGTATAAACATGGAAACATCTACACCGCTATCAGTATAAACATGGATATATCTACACCGCTATGTGTATTAACATGGAAATATCTCCATTGCTATCTGTGTAAACATGGACATATCTCCACCGCAATCTGTATAAACATGAAAATATCTACACCGCTATCTCAATAAACACGGAAATATCTACAATGCCATCTGTACAAACATGGAAATATCTACACAGTCATCTGTAGAAACATGGAAATATCTACACCGCTATCTCTATAAACATGGAAATATCTACACCGCTATCTCAATAGACATGGAAATATCTACAACGCTATCTCCATCAACACGGAAATATATACACCGCCATGTCTTTAAACATGGAGATATCTACAATGCCATCTAGATAAATAAGAAAATATCTACACTGCCATATATATAAACATAGAAATATCTACACCGCCATCTCTATAAACATGGAAATATCTACACTGCCATTTGTAGAAAGATGGAAATAACTACACCGTCATCTGTATAAACGTGGAAATATCTACACCTCTATCTGTATAAACATGGAAATATCTACACCGCAATCTGTATAAACATGGAAATATCTACACCGATATCTGTATAAATATGAAATATCTAAACCGCTATCTCTATAAAAATGGAAATATCTACACCGCTGTCTGTATAAACATGGAAATATCCACACTGCTATCTCTATGAACAGGGAAATATCTACACCACTATCTCTATAAACATGGAAATATCTACACTGCCATCTCTATAAACATGGAAATATCTACACCGCCATCTGTATAAACATGGAAATATCTACACCGCGATCTGTATAAACACGGAAATATCTACACCGCGATCTGTATAAACATGGAAATATCCACACCGCGATCTGTATAAACATGGAAATAACTACACCGCAATCTGTATAAACATGGAAATATCTACACCGCGATCTGTATAAACATGGAAATATCAACAATGCCAACTGTAGAAAGATGGAAATATCTACACCGCCATCTGTATAAACATGGAAATACCTACAAAGTCATCTGTATAAACATGGAAATATCTACACCGCCATCTGTATAAACATGGAAATATCTACACAGCCATTAGTATATACATGGAAATATCTACACCGCTATCTGTATAAACATGGAAATAAGTACACCGCTATTTGAATAAACAAGGAAATAACTACACCGCCATCTGTTTAAACATGTAAATATCTACACAGACATCTGTTTATACATGGAAACATCTTCACCGCTATCTGTATAAACATGCTAATAACTACACCGCTCTCTGTATAAATATGGAAACATTTGCACCGCAATACCTATAAACATGGTAATAGCAACACCGCGATTTGTATAAACATGGAAATATCTACACCATGATCTGTATAAACATGGAAATATCAACACCGTGATCTGTATACACATGGAAATACCTACAATACCGTCTGTATACACTTGGAAATATCTACACAGACATCTGTATAAATATGGAAATATCTACACCGCCATCTCTATAAACATGAAAATATCTACACTGCCATCTGCATAAACATGGAAGTATCTACACCGCCATGTGTATAAACACGGAAATATCTACACCACCTTCTGAATAAACATGGAAATATCTACACCGCTAACTGTATAAACATGGAAATATCTACACCGCCATCTCTATAAATGTGGAAATATCTACACCGCTATTTCTATAAACATGGATATATCTACAACGGCATCTGGATAAACATGGATGTATCTACACCACTATCTCTATAAACGTGGAAATATATACACAGCCATCTCTATAAACATGGAAAATCTACACCGCCATCTACATAAACAAGGAAATACCTACACCGCCATCTATATAAACATGGAAATATCTACACTGCCATCTGTGTAAACATGGAAATATCTACACTGCCAACTGTAGAAAGATGGGAATATCTACACCGTGGTCTGTTTAAACATGGAAATATCTACACCGCTATCTAGATAAACATGGAAATATCTACAACGCTATCTGTATAAACATGGAAATATCTACACCATGGCATGTATAAACATGGAAATATGTACAGCGCTCTCTGTATGAAGATGGAAATAACTAAACCGCTATCTGTATAAATATGGAAATATTTACACCGCTATCTCTATAATCATGGAAATATCTACACCGCTATCTCTATAAACATGGAAATATTTACACCGCTATCTCTATTAACATGGAAATATCTACACAGTCATGTGGAGAAAGATGGAAATATCTACACCACCATCTGTATAAACCTATAAATAACTACACCGCTATGTGAATATACATGGAAATATCAACACCGTGATCTGCATATCCATGGAAATATCCACGCCGCCATATGTATGAACATGGAAATATCTATGCGGCCATCTCTGTATAGATGGAAATATCAACACCGCCATCTGTACAAACATGGAAATATCTGCACCGCTATCTGTATAAACATGTAAATATCTACACCGCGGTCTGTATAAACATGGAAATATCTACACTGCTATCTGTATAAACATGGAAATGTCTACACCGCTATCTGTATAAACATGGAAATACCTACACCGCTATCTCTATAAACATGAAAATATCTACACCGCTATTTGTATAACCATGGAAATATCTACACCGCTTTCTGTATAAATATGGAAATATCTACAATGCTATCTCTATAAACATGGAAATATCTACACCGCCATCTGTATAAACATGGAAATAACTACACCGCCATCTCTATAAACATGGAAATTTCTACACTGCCATCTGTAAAAACATGGAAATACCTATACAGTCATCTGTATAAACATGGAAATATCTACGCAACCATCTGTATAAACATGGAAATATCTACAATGCCATCTGCATACACATGGAAATACCTACACTGTCATCTGTATAAACACGGAAATATCTACAATGCTATCTCTATAAACATGGAAATATCTACACTGCTATCTCTATAAACATGGAAATATCTACACTGCCATCTCTTTAAACATGAAAATATCTACACTGCCATCTCTCATAAACATGGAACTCTCTACTCCGCCATCTGTATAAACATGGAAACACCTACACCGCCATCTGTATAAATAAGGAAATATCTACACTGCTATCTGTATATAGATATAAATATCTGCACCACGAGCTGTATAAACATGGAAATATCTAAATCGCTATCTGTATAAACGTGGAAATACCAAATCCGATATGTCTATAAACATGGAAATACTTACACCGCTATCTCTATAAACCAGGAAATATGCACACCGCTATCTGTATAAACATGGAAATATCTACATCGCTATCTGTATAAACATGGAAATGTCAATATCGCTATCTGTATAAACATGGAAATATCTACACCGCCATCTGTTTAAACATGGAAATATCTACACAGACATCTGTTTAAACATGGAAATATCTACACACACATCTCTTTATACATGGAAATATCTACACCGCTATCGGTATAATCATGCTAATAACTACACCGCTATCTGTATAAACATGGAAATAACTACACCGCTATCTCCGTAAACATGGAAATATCTACACGGCAATCTCTATAAACATGGAAATATCTACAACGCCAGCTCTATAAACATGAAAATATCTCCACCGCCATCTCCAGAAACATGGAAATATCTACACCGCCATCTGGATAAACATGGAAACATCTACAGTGCCATCTGTATAAAGATGGAAATATTGACACCGAGCGCTTCATAAACATGGAAATATCTACACCGCTGTCTGTATAAACTGGAAATAACAACACCGCTATGTGTATGAACATGGAAATATCTACACCGCAATTTCTAAAAAGATGGAAATATCTACAACGAAATCTGTGTAAACATGGAAATATCGACACAGCTATCTGTGTAAATTTGGATACATCTACAAAGCTATCTGTGTAAAGATGGAAATATCCACACCGCAATCTGTGCAAAGATGGAAATATCTACACCGCTATCTCTGTAAACATGGAAATATCTGCACCGCTGTCTGCATAAACATGGATATATCTATAGCGCTATTTGTAAAACGTGGAAATATCTACACCGCTATCTGTGTAAACGTGGAAATATCTACACCGCTATCTGTATTAACGTGGTAATATCTATACCGCTATGTGTATAAACATGGAAATATCTACACTGCTATCTGTATAAACATGGAAATATCTACAATGCTATCTTTATAAACATGGAAATATCTACAATGCTATCGGTGTAAACATGGAAATATGTACACCGATATCTCTATAAACATGGAAATGTCTCCATCGCTATCTGAATAAACATGTAAATATCTACACCGCCATCCCTATAAACATGAAAATATCTACACCGACATCTGTATAAACATGGAAATACCTACACAGTCATCTGTAAAACATGGAAATATCTACATCACCATCTATATAAACATGGAAATATCTACACTGACATCAGTATAAACATGGAAATATCTACAAAGACATCTGTATAAACATTTAAATATCTCTATCGCTATCTGTATAAATATGGAAATACTTACTCCGCTATCTGTATAAACATGGAATTATCTACACCGCTATCCCAATAAACATGGAAATATCAACACAGCTATCCGTATAAACATGGAAATATCTACACCGCTATCTGTATAAACATGGAAATAACTACACCGCTATCACTATAAACATGGAAATACCTACACCTCTATCTCTATAAACATGGAAATATCTACACCGCCATCTCTATAAACTAGGAAATATCTACACTGCCATCTGCATAAACATGGAAATATCTACTCCGCAATCTGTAGAAACATGGAAATATCTACACGTCTATCTGTATAAACATGGAAATATCTGCAACACTATCTGTGTAAACATGGAAATATCTACACAGCTATCTGTGTAAAAATGGAAATATGTACTCGGCTATCTGTATAAAGATGGAAATATCTACACCGTAATCTGTATAAAAATGGAAATGTCAACATGGCTATCTGTATAAACATGGAAATATATACACCGCTATCTCTATAAAGCTGGAAATATCTACAACGCCATCTGCATAACCTCGAAATATCTACACCGCTATCTCTATAAACATAAAAATATATACACAGCGATCTCTATAAAGAGGGAAAAATCTGCACCGCCATCTACATAAAAAAGGAAATATCAACACCGCCATCTATATAAACATGGAAATATCTACACTGCTATCTTTATAAATATGAAAATACCTACACCACCATCTCCATAAACATGGAACTATCTACACCACCATTTGTGTAAATCTGGAAATATCTACACCGCTATCTGTTTAAACATGGAAATATTTACCTTGCCATCTGTATAAAGATGGAAATATCTACACCGTGAGCTGTATAAACATGGAAATATCTACACCGCTATCTGCATAAACACGGAAACATCTACACTGTCATATGTATAAACATGGAAATAGCCACTCCGCTATCTGTATCAACATGGAAATATCTACACCGCCATCTGTGTAAACATGGAAATATCTCCACCGCTATCTGTATAAACATGGAAATATCTCCACCACTATCTGTATAAACATGGAAATATATACAACGCTATCTCTATAAAGATGGAAATACCAACACCGCTACCTGTATAAACATGGAAATATCTACACCGGTATCTGAATAACCACGGAAATATCTAAACCACTATCTTTATAAACATGGAAATACATACACCGCCGTCACTATAAAAATACTATTTCCTACACCACTATCTCTAAAAACATAGAAATATCTGCACCGCCATCTCTATAAACGTGGAAATATCTACAGTGCCATCTGCATAAACATGGAAATATCTACACCGCTATCTGTATAAACATGGAAATATCTACACCATGATCTTTATACACATGGAAATATCTACACCTCTCTTTGTATAAACATGGAAATATCTACACCGATATCTGGGTAAACATGGAAATATTTACACCACTATTTGTATAACTATGGAAATATTTACACCGCTATCTCTATAAACGTGGAAATGTCTACACTGCTATCTGTACTAACATGGAAATATCTACATGGCTATCTCTATAAACATGGAAATATCTGCACCGCCATCTGTATAAACATGGAAATACCTACACAGTCATCTGTATAAACATGGTAATAGCTACACCGCTCTCTGTATAATCCTGGAAATATCTACACAGCCATCTGTATAAACATGAAAATATGCACACTGCCATCTCTATAAACATGGAAATATCTACACCGCTATCTGTATAAACTTGGAAATAGCCACACCGCTATCTGTATAAACATAGAAACATCTACACCGCCACCTGTTAAAACATGGAAATATCTACACAGTCATCTGTATAAACATGGAAATTTCTACACCTCCATGTGTATAAGCATGGAAATACGAACTCTGCCATCTGTATTCTCATGGAAATATCTACACAGCCATCTGTATAAACCTGGAAATATCTACACCGCTATCTCTATAAACATGGAAATAACTTCAGCGCAATCTGCATATATATGGAAATATGTACAACGGTATCTGTATAAACATGGAAATATCTACACTGCTCTCTGTATATACATGGAAATATCTACACCGTGATCTGTATAAACATGGAAATATCTACACCGCTATATGTATAAACATGGAAATATCTACACAGCTATCTGTATACACATGGAAATCCCTACACCCCTATGTGTATAAATATGGAAATATCTACACCGCTATCTCTACAAACATGGAAATGTCTTCACCGCTATCTGTATAAACGTGGAAATATCTACATGGCTCTTTCTATAAACATGGAAATACCTACACCTCCATCTGCATAAACATGGAAATACTTACACAGTAACATCTGTACAAACATGGAAATATCTACACCACTATCTGTATAAACATGGAAATATCTACACAGACATCTGTATAAACATGGAAATATCTACACCGCTATCTGTATAAACTTGGAAATAGCCACACCGCTATCGGTATTAACATGGAAATATCTATACCGCCATCTGAATAAACATGGAAATATCTACACCGCTATCTGTATACATATGGAAATATATACAACACACTCACTATATACATGGAAATGTCTACACTGCTATCTCTATAAGCATCAAAATATCTACACCACCATCTGTATAAACATGGAAATATCTACACAGTCATCTGTATAAACATGGATATATCTGCACCACCATCACTATAAACAAGGAAATAACTACACTGCTATCTGGGTAAACATGGAAATATGTACACAGCCATCTGTATAAACATGGAAATATCTACACCGCTATCTCTATACACATGGAAATACTAACACAGCTATCTCTATAAACATGGAAATACCTACATCGCGATCTCTATAAACATGGAAATATCTACACCGCCATCTCTATAAACATGGAAATATCTACACCGCTATCTTCATAAATATGAAAATATCTACACCACCATCTCCATAAACATTGAAATACTTACACAGTAACATCTGTATAAATATGGAAATAACTATACCACTATCTGTATAAACGTGGAAATATCTACACTGCCTTCTGTGTAATCATGGAAATATCTACACAGACATCTGTATAAACATGGAAATATATACACCGCTATCTGTATATACATGGAAATAGCCTCACCGCTATCGGTATAAACATGGAAATAACTATACCACCACCTGAAAAAACATGGAAATATCTACACTGCTATCTGTATAAATATGGAAATATATACACCGCACTCTCTATAAACATGGAAATATCTACACCGCTATCTACGTAAACATGGAAATATCTACAATGATATGTCTATAAACATGGAAATATCTACACCGCCATCTGTATAAACATGGAAATATCTGCACCACCATCACTATAAACATTGAAATATCTACACTGTCATCTCTATAAACATGGAAATATGTACACAGCCATCCGTATAAACATGGCAATATCTACACCGCTATCTCTATACACAAGGAAATAGTTACACAGCCATCTCTATAAACATGGAAATATCTACACCGCTATCTTTATAAACATGAAAATATCTACACAACCATCTCCATAAACATGGAACTATCTTCACCACCATTTGTGTAAATATGGAAATATCTACACCGCTATCTGTATAAACATGGAAATATCTACCTTGCCATCTGTATAAAGATGGAAATATCTACACTGTGACCTGTATAAACATGGAAATATCTACACCGCTATCTGCATAAACACGGAAATATCTACACTGTCATCTGTATAAACATGGAAATAGCCGCACAGCTATCTGTATAAACATGGAAATATCTACCCCACCATCTGAGTGAACATGGAAATATCTACACTGCCATCTGTATCCAAATGGGAATATCTACACAGACATCTGTATAAACATGGAAATATCTACACCGCTATCTGTATAAACATGGAAATATTATTACAGCTATCTGTATAAACATGGAAATATCTACACCACCATCTGAAAAAACAAGGAAATATCTACGCAGTCATCTGTATAAACATGGAAATATCTACACCTCCATCTGTATAAACATGGAAATATCTACACTGCCATCTGTATACAAATGGGAATATCTACACAGACATCTGTATAAACATGGAAATATCTACACCGCTATCTCTACAAACATGGAAATACCTACAACGTTATCTGTATAATCATGGAAATATCTACACCGCTATCAGTAAAAACATGGAAATATCTCCACCGCTATCTATATAAAGATGGAAATATCTGCACCGTTATCTTTATAAACATGGAAATATCTACACCGCTATCTGTATAAACATGGAAATATAGAAAACACTATCTGTGTAAACATGGAAATATCTACACAGCTATCTGTTTAAACTTGGAAATATATACACTGCTGTCAGTGTAAAGACGGAAATATCTACATCACAATCTGTGCAAATATGGAAATATCTACACCGCTATATGTATAAACATGGAAATATCTACACCGCTATCAGTATAAACATGGAAATATCTACACCGCTATTTGTATAAACATGGAAATATCTACACCGCTATCAGTGTAAACATGAAAATATCTACACCGCTATCAATATAAATATGGAAATATCTACACTGCTATCTCTATAAACATGGAAATATCTACACCGTTATCTGTATAAACATGGAAGTATCTCCACTGCTGTCTGTATAAACATGGAAACATCTACACCGCTATCTGTATAAACAAGGGAATATCTACAGCGTTATCTTTGTAAACATGGAAATATCTACAACGCTATCTGTGTAAACATGGAAATATCTACACAGCTATCTGAGTAAACATGGAAATATCTACAGCGCTATCTGTGTAAAATGGAAATATGTACACTGCAGTCTGTGCAAAGATGGAAATATCTACAACTCTATCTCTGTAAACATGGAAATATCTACACCGCTATTTCTATGAACATGGAAATGTCTACACCGCTCTATGTATAAACATGGAAATATCTATATTTCTATCTCTATAAACATGTAAATATCTACACCGCTATCTGTATAAACCTGAAAATATCTGCATCACTATCTGTATAAACATGGTAATATACACACCGCTATCTCAATAAACATGGAAATATCTACACTGCTATCTGTATAAACGTTTAAATATGTACACCACGATCTGTATAAACATGGAAATAGCTACACCGCTATCTGTATAAACATGGAAATATCCACACCGCTATCTCTACAAACATGGAAATGACTTCACCGCTATCTGTATATACATGGAAATATCTACATGGCTATCTCTATACACATGGAAATATCTACACCGCCATCTGTATAAACATGGAAATACCTACATAGTCATCTGTATGAACATGGAAATATCTCCACGGCAATCTGTATATATAAGGAAATATCTACACCGCCATGTGTAAAAACATGGAATCATCTACACAGTCATCTGTATAAACATGGAAATATCTACACCGCCAACTGATTAAACATGGAAATATCTTCATGGCTATCTGTATAAATATGGAAATATATGCACCGCTATGTCTATAAACATGGAAATATCTGCACCGCCATGTGTATAAACATGGAAATATCTACACCGCTATCTGTATAAACCTGGAAATATCTGCATCGCTATCTGTATAAACATGGAAATATCTACACCACTATGTCTATAAATATGGAAATTTCTACACCGCTATCTTTATAAACATGGAAATATCTACAAAGCTATCAGTATAAAGATGGAAATATGTACAACACTATCTGTGTATACATGGAAATATCTACACAGCTATCTGTGTAAACATGGAAATATGTACACTGCTATGTGTGTAAAGATGGAAATATCTACACCGCAATCTGTGTAAACATGGTAATATCTAAACCGCTATCTGTAAACATGGAAATGTCAACACCGTTATCTGTATAAACATGGAAATATCTACACCACGGTCTGTATAAACATGGAAATATGTACACCGCTATATGTGTAAACATGGAAATATCTACACCGCCATCATTATAAACATGGAAATATCTACACCACCATCATTATATACATGGAAATATCTACACCGCCATCTGTATAAACATGGAAATATCTACACCACGATCTCTATAAAAATGGAAATATCTACACCGCTATGTGTATAAACGTGGAAATATCTACACCGCTATCAGTATAAACATGGAAATATCTACACCGCTATCTGTATAAATATGGAAATATCTACACCGTGATCTCTATAAACATGGAAATATCTACACCGTTATCTTTATAAACATGGAAATATCTCCACCGCTGTCTGTATAAACATGGAAACATCTATACCGTTATATGTATAAACATGGAAATATATACAGCATTATCTGTATAAAGATGGAAATATCTACAACGCTATCTGTGTAAACATGGAAATATCTACACAGCTATCTTTGTAAACATGGAAATATACACACCGCTATCTGTATAAACATGGAAATATCTGCCCTGCAATCTGTATAAAGATGGAAATATCTACAAGTCTCTCTGTATAAACATGGAGATAAATACACCGCTGTCTGTATAAACATGGAAATATCTATACCGCCCTCTGAATAAACATGGAAATATCTACACTGCTATCTCTATAAATATGGAAATATATACACCGCTATCTCTATAAACATGGAAATATCCATGCCGCCATCTGTATAAAATTGGAAATATCTACACAGCCATCTGCATAAACATGGAAATAACTACACCGCTATTTCTATACAGATGGAAATAATTACACAGCTATCTCAATAAACATGGAAATATCTACACCGCCATCTCTATAAACCTGGAAATATCTACACTGACATATTTATAAACATGAAAATATCTACACCACCATCTCCATAAACATGGAACTATCTACACCACCATCTGTGTAAAATGGAAATATCTAAACCGCTATCTGTATAAACATGGACATATCTTCACTGCTATCTGTATAAAGATAGAAATATCTACACCGCGAGCAGTATAAACATGGAAATACCTACACCGCTATCACTATAAACATGGAAATACCAACACGGCAATCTGTATCAACATGGAAATATGTATACCGCTATCTGTGTAAACATGGAAATATCTACACCACTATCTAAATAAACATGGAAATACCTGCATTGCCATCTCTATAAACATGGAATTATCTACACCACTATCTCTATAAACATAGAAATACCTACACAGACATCTCTATAAACATGGAAATATCTACAACACTATCTCTACAAACATATAAATATCTACACCGCCATTTCTATAAACATGGAAATATCTACACCGCCATCTGCATAAACATGGAAATATCTACACCGCCATCTGTATAAACATGGAAATATCTATGCAGCCGTCTGTATAAACATAGAAATATCTACAATGCCATCTGTGGAAAGATGGAAATGTCTACACCGCAATCTGTATAAACTTGGAAATATCTACACCGCTACTTGTATAAACATTGAAATATCTACACTGCTATCTGTATAAACATGGAAAAGTCTACACCACTATCTGTATAAACATGGAAACATCTACAAGGTTAACTCTATAAATATGGAAATACCTAAACCGCCTTCTGTATAAACATGGAAATTACAACACAGTCATTTATATAAACATGGAAATATCTACAGCGCCATCTGTGAAAACGTGGAAATACCTACACCGCCATCAGTATAAACATGGTAATATCTCTAGGGCTATCTGTATAAACATGGAATTATCTCCACTGCTATCTGTATAAACATGGAAATATCTACACCACGATCTGTATAAACATGGAAATATCTCCACCGCTTTCTGTTTAAACATGGAAACATCTACACTGCTATGTGAATAAACATGGAAATATATACACCGCTATCTATATAAACATGCAAATATCTACAACACTATCTGTGTAAACATGGAAATATCAACTCCGCTATCTGTGTAAACATTGAAATATCTACACTGCTATCTCAGTAAAGATGGAAATATCTACACTGCAATCTGTGCAAAGATGGAAATATCTACACCGTTATCTTTGTAAAGTAGGAAATATCTACACCGCAATCTGTGCAAAGATTTAAATATCAACACCGCTATCTGTGTAAACATGGTAATATCTACACCACTCTCTGTATAAACATGGAAATATCTACACTGCTATCTGTATAAACATGGAAATATCTACACCGCCATCTGTAAAAACGTGGAAATATCTACACCACCATCTGAATAAAAATGGAAATATCTACACCGCTAACACTATAAATATGGAAATATCTACACCGGTATCTCTATAAGCATGGAAATATCTACACCGCTATCTGTATAAACAAGGAAATAACTCCACCGCTATCTGTATAAACATTGAAACATCTACACAGCTATATCTATATACATGGAATTATCTACACCGCTATCTGTTTAAACATGGAAATGTCTACAACGCTATCTGGGTAAACATGGAAATATCTACACCGCTATCTGTGTAAAGTTGGAAATATCTACTCCACAATCTGTACAAAGATGGAAATATATACAACACTATCTCTATAAACATGGAAATATCTTCACCGCTATCTGTATAAACATGGAAATATCTACATTGCTATCTCTATAATCATGGAAATATCTACAACACCATCTCTATAGACATGGAAATATCTACACGACCATGTGTATACACGTGGAAATATCTACACAGCCATCAGTATAAACATGGAAACATCTGCCCCGCTATCTGTATACACATGGAAATACCTACATCCCTATCTCTATAAACATGGAAATAACTACACCGCTATCTGTATAAAAATAGAAATATCTACACCACTATCTACATAAACATGGAAATTACTACACTGCCATCTATATAAAGATGGAAATATCTACACCGCGAGCTGTATAAACATGGAAATATCTACACAGCTATGAGTATAAACATGGAAATACCAACACCACTATCTGTATAAACATGGAAATATCTACAGCACTGACTGTATACATGGAAATATCTACCCCACTATTTCTATAAACATGGAAATTCCTACACCGCCATCTCTATAAACATGGAATTATCTACACCACTATCTCTATAAACATAGAAATATCTACAACGCAATCTCAGTAAACATGGAAATATCTACACCGCCATTTGCATAAACATGGAAATATCTACAACACCATGTGAATAAACATGGAAATATCTACACCGCTATCTGTATAAATATGGAAATATCTACACCGCTATCTCCATAAACATGGAAATATCTACACCACGATCTGTATAAACATGGAAATATCTCCACCGCTATCTGTATAAACATGGAAACACCTACACCGCAATCTCTATAAACATGGATATAGCTACACCGCAATCTGTAAAAACATGGAAATATCTACACCACCATCTGTATAAACATGAAAATATCTACACAGCAATCTTCATAAACATGGAACAATCTACACTGCCATCTGTGGAAACATGGAAATTTCTACACCGCTATCTGTATAAACATGGAAATACCAACACCACTATCTGTATAAACTTGGAAATATCTACAGCTCTATCTGTATAAACATGGAAATATCTACACCACTATCTCTATAAACATAGAAATACCTACACCGCCATCTGTATAAACATGGAATTATCTACAACGCTATCTCTACAAACCTTGAAATATCTACACCGCCATCTCTATGAACATTTAAATATCTACACCGCCAGCAGCATAAACATGTAAATAACTTCACCGCCTTCTGTATAAACATGCAATTATCAACACTGACATCTCTATAAACATTGAAATATCTACACTGCCATCTGTATAAACATTTAAATATCTACAAAGCTATCTGTATAAATATGGAAATATCTACACCGCTTTCTTTATGAACATGGAAATGTCTACACCGTTATCTTTATAAACATGGAAATATTAAACCGCCATCTGTATAAACATGGAAATAACCACACAGTCATCTGTATAAACATGGAAATATCCACATCACTATATGTCTAAACATGGAAATATTTACACAGCCATCTGTATAAACATGGAAATATCTACAAAGCCATCTCTATAAACATAGAAATATCTACACCGCTATCTGTATAAACATGGAAATATCGACACCACGATCTGTATAAACATGGAAATATCTACAACGCTATCTGTATAAACATGGAAATATCTACACCGCTATCTGTTTAAACATGGAAATATCTACACCACCATCTGTGTAAACATGGAAATATCTACACCGCGATCTGTATAAACATGGAAATACCTCCACCGCTACCTGTAGAAACTTGGAAATATATACACCGCTATCTTTATAAATATGGAAATATATACACTGCGATCTCTACAAACATGGAAATGTCTACACTGCTATCTGTATACACATAGAAATATCTATATGGCTATCTCTACAAACATGGAAATATCTACACCACCATCTGTATAAACATGGAAATACCTACACAGCCATCTGTATAAACATCGAAATATCTACAACACTATCTGTATAAACATGGAAATATCTACACTGACATCTCTATAAACATGCAAATATCTACACAGCAATATCTATAAACACGGAAATATCTACACAGCTATCTGTATAAACATGGAAATATCTCCACCGCTACCTGTATAAACATGCAAATATATACACCGCTCTCTTTATAAATATGGAAATATATACACTGCTATCTCTATAAACATGGAAATGTCTACACCGCTATCTGTATAAACATAGAAATATCTACATGGCTATCTCTAAAAACATGGAAATATCTACACCACCATCTGTATAAACATGGAAATACCTACACAGCCATCTGTATAAACATGGAAATATCTACATCACTATCTGTATAAACATACATATATCTACACTGACATCTGTATAAACATGCAAATATCTACACAGCAATATCTATAAACATGGAAATATCTACACCACCATCTGTAAAAACATGGAAATATCTTCACAGTCATCTGTATAAACATAGAAACATCTACACCTCCATCTGTATACACATGGAAATATCAACACCACCATCTGTATAAACATCGAATTATCTACACCGCTATCTCTATAAACATGGAAATACCTATACCGCTATCGGTATAAACATGGAAATATCTACACCGCTATCTGAATAAACATGGAAATATCTACACCGCTATTTTTATAAACATGGAAATATCTACACCGCAATCTGTATAAACATGGAAAATCTACACCGCTCTCTGTATAAACATGGAAATATCTACATGGCTATCTCTATAAACATGGAAATATCTACACCACCATCTGTATAAACATGGAAATATATCCACCGCTATCTGTATAAACATGGAAATATCTACATCGCTATCTGTATAAACATGGAAATATCTCCACCGCTGTCTGTATAAACATGGAAATATCTGCACCGCAATCTTTATAAACATGGAAATATCTATACCACAATCTCTATAAACTTGGAAATATCTACAAAACTATCTGTGTTAACATGGAAATATCTACACCGCTATCTGTGGAAACATGGAAATATGTACACCTGTATCTGTGTAACGATTGAAATATCTACACCGCTATCTGTGCAAATATGCAAATATCTACACCGCTATCTGTATAAACATGGAAATATCTACACCATTATCTGTATAAATATGGAAATAACTACACCACGATCTCTATAAACATGGAAATAGCCACACCGCTATCTGCATAAACATGGAAATATCTATACCGCCATCTGTAAAAACATGGAAATATGTACACCGCTATCTGTATATACATGGAAATTACACCGCTACCAGTATAAAAATGGAAGTATATACACTGCCATCTGAATAAAGATGGAAATATATTACACCGCTATCTGTATAAACATGGAAATACCTACACCATTATCTGCACCAACATGGAAATACCAACCCTGCCATCTGTATAAACATGGAAATATCTACACCGCCATCTGTAAAAACATGGAAATATCTACACTGTCATCTGTATAAACATGGAAATACCTACACATCCATCTGTATAAAAATGGAAATATCTACACTGCCATCTGTATACACAAGGAAATATGTACACTGCCGTCTGTATGAACACGGAAATATCTACAACTCTATCTCTATAAATATGGAAATACCTACACCGCCGTCTGCATAAACATGGAAAAATCTACACCGCTGTCTGTGTAAAGATGGAAACATCTACACCGCTATCTTTATAAACATAGAAATATCTGCACTACTATCTCTATAAACATGGAAATTTCTACAACACTATCTATGTAAACATGGAAATATCTACACCGCTATCTGTGTAAACATGGAAATGTGTACACCGCTATCTGTGTAAAGATGGAAATATCTACACCGCAATCTGTGCAAAGATGGAAATGTCTACACCGCTATCTCTGTAAACATGGAAATATCTACACTGCTATCTCTATTAACATGAAAATATCAACACTGCTGTCTGTATAAACATGGAAATATCTACACCACGATCTGTATAAACATGGAAATATCTACACCGCTATCTGTATAAACATGGAAATATCTACAACACTATCTGTGTTAACACGGAAATAAATACACTGCTATCTGTGTAAACATGGAAATATGTACACAGCTATCTGTATAAACATGGAAATATCTGCAACACTATCTGTATAAACACGGAAATATCTCCACCGCTATCTGTATAAACATGGAAATATCTACATTGCTATCTTTATAAACATGGAAATATCTACAATGCTATCTGTATAAACATGGAAATATCTGCAACACTATCTGTATAAACATGGAAATATCTACACCGCTATCTGTATAAACATGGAAATATCTACACCACGATCTGTATAAACATGGAAATATCTTCACCGCTATATGTATAGACATGGAAACATCTACACCGCTATCTGCATGAACATGGAAATATCCACACCGCTATCTGTATAAACCTGGAAATATCTACAACGCTATCTGTGTAAACATGGAAATATGTAAACAGCTATCTGTGTAAACATGGCAATATCTACACCGCTATCTCTGTAAAGATGGAAATATCTACACCGAAATCTGTGCAAAGATGGAGATATCTACAATGCTATCTCTATAAACATGGAATTATATGCACCGCTCTCTGTATAAACATGGAAATAGCTACACCGCTATCTGTAATCATGGAAATACCTACAAGGCTATCTCTATAAATATGGAAATATCTACACTGCCACCTGTATAAATATGGAAATATCTGCACCGCGAGCTGTATAAACATGGAAACATCTACACTGCTATCAGAATAAATATGGAAATATCCACACCGCTATCTCTATAAACATGCAAATGTCTACACGGCTATCTGAATAAACATGAAAATATCTACATGGCTATCTGTATGAACTTGGAAATATCTACACTGCCTTCTGTATATTCATGGAAATACCTACACAGTCATCTTTATAAACATGGAAATATCTACACAAATATCTGTATAAACGTGGAAATATCTACACTGCCATCTGTATAAACATGGAAGTATCTACACCGCTATCTCTATAAACATAGAAAACCTATACCGCTATCTTCATAAACATGGAAATATCTACACCGTGAGCTGAATAAACATGGAAATGTCTACACTGCTATGTGTATAAACATGGATATATCAACACCACTATCTGTATAAACATGGAAACATCTACACCGCTATCTAAATAAACATGAAAATACCTACAACATTATTTCTATAAACATGGAAATACCTACACCACCATCTCTATAAACATGGAATTATCTACACCGCTATCTCTATAAACATAGAAATATCTACACCACCATCTCTATATACATGGAAATATCTACACCGCCATCTGCATAAACATGGAAATATCTACACCACGATCTGTATAAACATGGAAATATCTACACTGCTATCTGTATAAACTTGGAAATATCTACACGGCCATCTGTATAAACTTGGAAATATCTACACGACCATCTGTATAAAGATGGAAATATCTCCACGGACATCTGTATAAACATGGAAAGATCTCCACCGCTATCTGTATAAACATGGAAATATCTAAAACACTAGCTGTATAAACATGGAAATATCTACAACACTATCTGTGTAAACATGGAAATATCTACACAGCTATCTGTGTAAACATGGAAATATGTACACCGCTATCTGTGTAAAGATGGAAATATCTACACCGCAACCTGTGCAAATATGGAAATATCTACATCGCTATCTCTGTAAACATGGAGATATCTAAACCGCTATCTGTGTAAACATGGAAATATCTACACCACTATCTGTATAAACGTGGAAATATCTACACCACTATCAGTATAAACATAGAAATATCTACACCACCATCTGCATAAACATGGAAATATCTACAACACCATGTGAATAAACGTGGAAATATCTACACCACTATCTGTATAAATATGGAAATATCTACACCAATATCTGTATAAACATAGAAATATCTACACCACTGTCAGTATAAACATGGAAATATCTACACCACCATCTGTATAAACATGGAAATAACTTCACCGCCTTCTGAATAAACATGGAAATATCTACACAGCTATCTGTATAAATATGGAAATATCTACACCGCTATCTCCATAAACATGGAAATATCTACACCACTATCTGTATAAACATGGAAATACCTACACGGCTATCTGTATAAACATGGAAACATCTACACCGCTATCTGAATAAACATGGAAATACCTAAACCGCTATCTGTTTAAACATGGAAATATCTACACTGCTATCTCTATAAACATAGAAATATCTAAAACGCCATCTCTATAAACATGGAAATATCTACAACGCTATCTGTGTAAACATGGAAATACCTACTCCGCTATCTGTATAAACATGGAAATATCTACATCGCTATCCGCATAAAGATGGAAATATCTCCACCGCTATTTTTATAAACATGGAAATATCTACACTGCTATGTTTATAAGCATGGAAATATCAACACCGCTATCTGTAAACTTGGAAATATCTACAACACTATCTGTGTAAACATGGAAATATCTACACAGCTATGTGTGTAAACATGGAAATGTGTACGCCGCTAGCTGTGTAATGATGGAAATAACTACACGGATATCTGTGCAAATATGGAAATATCTACAGTGCTATCTCTGTAAACATGGAAATATCTTCACCGCTATCTGTATAAACATGGAAAGATCTACACTGTTATCTGTATAAACATGGAGATATGTACACTGCTATTTGTATAAATATAGAAATATGTACACCGCTATCTCTATAAACATCAAAATATCTACACCGCTATCTGTATAAACATGTAAATACCACACGGCTACGTCTGTAAACATGGAAATGTCTACACCGCCATCTGTATAAACATGGAAATACCTACACAGTCATCTGTATAAATGTGGAAATATCTACAGCACTATCTGTATAAACATGGAAATATTTACAATGCCATCTGTATAAACTTGGAATTATCTACACAACCATCTGTATAAACATGGAAATATCTAAACAGCAATCTCTATGAACATGGAAATATCTACACAGCCATTTCTACAAACATGGAAATATCTACAAAGCTATCTATATGAACATGGAAATAGTCACAACGCTATCTGTATAAACATGGAAATATCTACACCACCATGTGTATAAACATGGTAATATCTACACTGCCATCTGTATACATATGGAAATATCTACACAGCCATCTGTATAAACATGGAAATATCTACACCCCTCTCTCTATAAACATGGAAATACCTACACCGCAATCTGTATAAACCTGGAAATATGTACACCGCTATCTGTATAAACATGGAAATATCTACACCAATATCTGGACAAATATGGAAATAACTACACAGCTATTTCTATAAACATGGAAATGTCTACACCGCTAGCTGTATAAACATGGAAATATCTACATGGCTCTCTCTATAAACATGGAAATATCTACACCGCGATCTGTATCAACATGTAAATACCTACACAGTCATCTGCAGAAACATGGATATATCTACACCACTATCTGTATAAACATGGAAATACCTATGCTGCCATCTGTATAAACATGAAAATATCTACACAGTCATCTGTATAAACATGGAAATATCTACACCGCGATCTGTAAAACATGGAAATATCTACACTGCCATCTGTATACATATGGAAATACCTACACAGCCATCTGTATAAAAATGGAAATATCTACACCGTTATCTCTATAAACATGGAAATACCTGCACCGCCATCTGTATGAACATGGACATATCTAAACCACTATCTGTATAAACATGCAAATATCTACAGTGCTATCTATATAAACATGAAAATATCAACACCGCTATCTGTATAAACACGCAAACATCCTCACCGCTATCTGCATAAACATGGAAATATCAACACCGCCATCTGTATAAACATGGAAATATCTATACCGCAATTTGTAAAAACATGGAAATATCTACCCGCTCATCTGTATAAACTTGGAAATATCTACACCTCCGTGAGTATAAACATGGCAATATCTACACTGCCATCTGTATACACATGGAAATATCTACACAGCTATCAGTATAAACATGGAAACATCTACACCACTATGTCTATAAACATGGTAGTACCTACACTGATTTCTGTATAAACATGGAAATGACTACACCGATATCTGTATAAACATGGAAATACCGACACCACTATCTGTATAAACTTGGAAATATCTACACTGCTATCTGTATAAACATGGAAATATCTACACCGCCATCTGTATAAACATGGAAATATCTCCAACGCTATGTGCATAAAAATGGAAATATCTACTCCGCTATCTGTATAAACATGAAAATATCAACACCGTTATCTGTATAAACACGCAAACATCCTCACTGCTATCTGTATAAACATGGAAATATCTACACCGACATCTGTATAAACCTGGAAATATCTACACATTCATCTGTATAAACATGGAAATATCTACACCACCATCTCTATAAACATGGAAATATCAACACTGACTTCGGTATAAAAATGGAAATACCTACACAGCCATCAGTATAAACATGGAAACATCTACACCGCTATCTCTATACACATGGAAATACCTACACCGCTATCTCTATAAACATGGAAATATCTACAGCGCAATCTCTATAAACATAGAAATATCTACACCGCCATCTCTATAAACATGAAAATATCTACACCACCATCTCCATAAAGATGGTAATATCTACACCACCATTTGTGTAAACATGGAAATAACGATACCGATATCTGTATAAACATGGAAATATCTACACTGCCATCTGTATAACGATCGAAATAACAACAACGTGAGCTAAATAAACATGGAAATATCTACACCGCTATGTGTATAAACATGTAAATACCAACACCGCTATCTGTATAAACATGGAATTACCTACACCACTAGATGTATAAACTTGGAAATATCTACACCGCTATCTGTATAAACATGTAAATATCTACATCGCCATCAGTATAAACATGGAAATATCTACACTTCCATCTTTATAAAGAGGTAAATATCTACACCGCGAACTGTATAAACAAGGAAGTATCTACACCGCTATCTGTATAAACATGGAAATACCAACACTGCTACCTGTATAAACATGGAAATATCTACACCGCTATCTCTATAAACAGGGAATTACCTACACCGCTATCTCTATAAACATGGAAATATCAGCACCGCTATCTCTACAGACATGGAAATATATACTCTGCCATCTCCATAAACATGGAAATACCTACACAGCCATCTACATAAACAAGGAAATATCTACACGGCCATCTATATGAACATGGAAATATCTACACCGCTATCTCTATAAATATGGAAATATCTACACCGCCATCTGTATAAACATGGAAATATGTACACCGCCATTTGTAAAAACATGGAAATATCTACACGCTCATCTGTATAAACTTGGAAATATCTACACCTCCGTGAGTATAAACATGGAAATATCTACACTGCCATCTGTATACACATGGAAATATCTACACAGCTATCACTATAAACATGGAAACATCTACACCGCTATCTCTATAAACCTGGAAATACCTACCTGCTTTCTGTATAAACATGGAAATGACTACACCGATATCTGTATAAACATGGAAATACCGACACCACTATCTGTATAAACTTGGAAATATCTACACTGCTATCTGTATAAACATGGAATTATCTACACCGCCATCTGTATAAACATGGAAATATCTCCAAAGCTATGTGCATAAAAATGGAAATATCTACTCCGCTATCTGTATAAACATGAAAATATCAACACCGCTATCTGTATAAACACGCAAACATCCTCACTGCTATCTGTATAAACATGGAAATATCTACACCGACATCTGTATAAACCTGGAAATATCTACACAGTCATCTGTATAAACATGGAAATATCTACACCACCATCTCTATAAACATGGAAATATCAACACTGCCATCGGTATAAAAATGGAAATACCTACACAGCCATCAGTATAAACATGGAAACATCTACACCGCTATCTCTATACACATGGAAATACCTACACCGCTATCTCTATAAACACGGAAATATCTACAGCGCAATCTCTATAAACAGAAATATCTACACCGCCATCTCTATAAACATGAAAATATCTACACCACCATCTCCATAAAGATGGTAATATCTACACCACCATTTGTGTAAACATGGAAATAACGATACCGATATCTGTATAAACATGGAAATATCTACACTGCCATCTGTATAACGATCGAAATATCAACAACGTGAGCTGAATAAACATGGAAATATCTACACCGCTATGTGTATAAACATGTAAATACCAAAACCGCTATCTGTATAAACATGGAAATACCTACACCACTAGATGTATAAACTTGGAAATATCTACACCGCTATCTGTATAAACATGTAAACATCTACATCGCAATCAGTATAAACATGGAAATATCTACACTTCCATCTTTATAAAGATGTAAATATCTACACCGCGAACTGTATAAACAAGGAAGTATCTACACCGCTATCTGTATAAAAATGGAAATACCAACACTGCTAAATGTATAAACATGGAAATATCTACACCGCTATCTCTATAAACAGGGAATTAACTACACCGCTATCTCTATAAACATGGAAATATCAGCACCGCTATCTCTACAAACACGGAAATATATACTCTGCCATCTCCATAAACATGGAAATACCTACACAGCCATCTACATAAACAAGGAAATATATACACGGCCATCTATATGAACATGGAAATATCTACACCGCTATCTCTATAAACATGGAAATATCTACACCGCCTTCTGTATAAACATGGAAATATCTACACCGCCATTTGTAAAAAGATGGAAATATCTACACACTCACCTGTATAAACTTGGAAATATCTAATCTGCTTTCTTTGTAAATATGGAAATATCTACACCTCTATCTCTATAAACATGGAAATATCTACACCGCTATCTCTATAAACAGGGAATTACCTACACCGCTATCTCTATAAACATGGAAATATCAGCACCGCTATCTCTACAGACATGGAAATATATACTCTGCCATCTCCATAAACATGGAAATACCTACACAGCCATCTACATAAACAAGGAAATATCTACACGGCCATCTATATGAACATGGAAATATCTACACCGCTATCTCTATAAATATGGAAATATCTACACCGCCATCTGTATAAACATGGAAATATGTACACCGCCATTTGTAAAAACATGGAAATATCTACACGCTCATCTGTATAAACTTGGAAATATCTACACCTCCGTGAGTATAAACATGGAAATATCTACACTGCCATCTGTATACACATGGAAATATCTACACAGCTATCACTATAAACATGGAAACATCTACACCGCTATCTCTATAAACCTTGAAATACCTACCTGCTTTCTGTATAAACATGGAAATGACTACACCGATATCTGTATAAACATGGAAATACCGACACCACTCTCTGTATAAACTTGGAAATATCTACACTGCTATCTGTATAAACATGGAATTATCTACACCGCCATCTGTATAAACATGGAAATATCTCCAAAGCTATGTGCATAAAAATGGAAATATCTACTCCGCTATCTGTATAAACATGAAAATATCAACACCGCTATCTGTATAAACACGCAAACATCCTCACTGCTATCTGTATAAACATGGAAATATCTACACCGACATCTGTATAAACCTGGAAATATCTACACAGTCATCTGTATAAACATGGAAATATCTACACCACCATCTCTATAAACATGGAAATATCAACACTGCCATCGGTATAAAAATGGAAATACCTACACAGCCATCAGTATAAACATGGAAACATCTACACCGCTATCTCTATACACATGGAAATACCTACACCGCTATCTCTATAAACACGGAAATATCTACAGCGCAATCTCTATAAACAGAAATATCTACACCGCCATCTCTATAAACATGAAAATATCTACACCACCATCTCCATAAAGATGGTAATATCTACACCACCATTTGTGTAAACATGGAAATAACGATACCGATATCTGTATAAACATGGAAATATCTACACTGCCATCTGTATAACGATCGAAATATCAACAACGTGAGCTGAATAAACATGGAAATATCTACACCGCTATGTGTATAAACATGTAAATACCAAAACCGCTATCTGTATAAACATGGAAATACCTACACCACTAGATGTATAAACTTGGAAATATCTACACCGCTATCTGTATAAACATGTAAATATCTACATCGCAATCAGTATAAACATGGAAATATCTACACTTCCATCTTTATAAAGATGTAAATATCTACACCGCGAACTGTATAAACAAGGAATTATCTACACCGCTATCTGTATAAAAATGGAAATACCAACACTGCTAAATGTATAAACATGGAAATATCTACACCGCTATCTCTATAAACAGGGAATTAACTACACCGCTATCTCTATAAACATGGAAATATCAGCACCGCTATCTCTACAAACATGGAAATATATACTCTGCCATCTCCATAAACATGGAAATACCTACACAGCCATCTACATAAACAAGGAAATATATACACGGCCATCTATATGAACATGGAAATATCTACACCGCTATCTCTATAAACATGGAAATATCTACACCGCCATCTGTATAAACATGGAAATATCTACACCGCCATTTGTAAAAAGATGGAAATATCTACACACTCACCTGTATAAACTTGGAAATATCTAATCTGCTTTCTTTGTAAATATGGAAATATCTACACCTCTATCTCTATAAACATGGAAATATCTACACCGCCATCTGCATAAACATCTAAATATCTACATCCCCATCTGTATAAACATGGAAATATCTACACTGCCATCTGTATAAACATGTAAATATCAACACCGCCATCTGTATCAGCATGGAAATATCCACACGGCCATCTGTATAAACATGGAAATACCTAAACCGCCATCTGTAAAATCCTGGAAATATCTACACAGTCATCTGTATAAACATGGAAATATCTACACTGCCATCTGTACACACATGGAAATATCTACACGGACATCAATATACACATGGAAATATCTACACCGCTATCTCAATAAACATGGAAATTACTACAACGCTATCTGTATAAACATAGAAATATCTTCACCGCTATCTGTATAAATATGCAAATATATACACAGTCATCTGTATAAACATGGAAATATCTTCACCACCGTTTCTATAAACATGGAAATAACTACATTGCCATCTGTATATACATGGAAATATCTACACAGCCATCTGCATAAACATGGAAATATCTTCACCGCTATCTCCATAAACATGGAAATATCTACAACGTTATCTGTATAAACATGGAAATATCTACATCGATATATGTTTAAACATGGAAATATCTCCACCGCTATCTGTGTAAATATGGATATATCTAAAATGCTATCTATGGAAAAATGGAAATATCTACACTGCTCTCTGTGTAAACTTGGAAATATCTACACCGCTATCGGTGTAAAGATGGAAATATCTACACCGCATTCTGTGCAAAGATGGAAATATCAACACCGCTATCTCTGCAAACATGGAAATATCTACACCGTTTTCTGCATAAACATGGAAATAACTTCACCGCAATCTGTATAAACATGGAAATTTTTACACAGACATCTGAATAAACATAGAAACATCTACACCACCATCTCTATAAACATGGAAATTTGTTCACTGTCATCTGTACACACATGGAAATATGTACACAGCTATGTGTATAAACATGGAAATATCTACACCGCTACCTGTATAAACATGGAAATATCTACACCGCCATCTGATTACACATGGAAAAACCTACACTGCTATCTCTATAAACATGGAAATATCTACACCGCCATCTGTATAAACATGGAAATAACTACAAAGTCATCTGTATAAACATGGAAATATCTACACCACTATAAGTCTAAACATGGAAATATTTCACTGCCATCTGTATAAACATGGAAATATCTACAAAGCCATCTCTATAAACATGGAAATATCTACACCGCT